>NW_013572425.1:3680-4385 GCF_000499745.2 Eimeria mitis
GAATATATTGATATATCGAGAAAAAAAGATAAAAATGAATACATAAATGTTTTATTTTTTTAATTTAGGTTGGCGACGGCGAGTGAGCTAAAGAGCCGAGAATCCTACTACGCCCCGTATATAGATGCAGGAGAAACCGTTGCTTCTTTTTGTATGAGAGAGGTTGAACCCATGTGGGTAGCTGCAAACGAACCCCAGGTGTATGCACTTTCTTCTTCTTTGGGGGTTTGTGTAGAAGTTTATTATGTAGATCAATCCAATTGTAAACTACCAGGCAAGTACCTAAACCCTCATAAACCCTCATAAACCCTCATAAACCCTCATAAACCCTAATCAACACTTATAAACCCTAAACCCTAAAACTTCGTCTGTGGTGTCTCACCCTTCGGACACTGCAGGGGGAGGCAACCAGACGATACCCTAAACCCTAAACCCTAGCTCTGTCACCACCCTGCGACGCCAACCCCAAAGCCCTCAATCCCTAAACCCTAAACCCTAAACCCTAAACCTAAAGCTATAAAATTCACTCTCTCAACCTGTTGTCGTATGGTATGGTAAACCCTAAACCCTAACCCGTAAACCCTAAACCCTAACCTGTAAACCCTAAACCCTAAACCCTAAACCCTCGTTGCGTATGTTTGCCTCAGTACGCCACGTCTTCCCCTCAGAGACAGAGGGGCCTGCAGTGCAGCTTCTCTACCGCCC
>NW_013572425.1:4485-5421 GCF_000499745.2 Eimeria mitis
CCCCTTCGGACACTGCAGGGGGAGGCAACCAGACGATACCCTAAACCCTAAACCCTAAACCCTAAACCCTAGCTCTGTCACCACGCCCCGACGCCAACCCCAAAGCCCTCAAACCCTAAACCCTAAACCCTAAACCTAAAGCTATAAAATTCACTCTCTCAACCTGTTGTCGTATGGTATGGTAAACCCTAAACCCTAACCCGTAAACCCTAAACCCTAAACCCTAAACCCTCGCTGCGTGTGTTTGCCTCAGTACGCCACGTCTTCCCCTCAGAGACAGAGGGGCCTGCAGTGCAGCTTCTCTACCGCCCAGGCCACTACGACCTTCTGTACCTCTAGCCACAGCTAGCTACACTCCTGCTGCAGCTAGCCATTCTCCCGCTGAGCTAGCCACCATACGAAGGCAGCTAGCTAGCTGCAGCTAGCTAGCTGCAGCTAGCTGGCTGCAGCTAGCTAGCTGCCTGTGGGGCTCACTGACAGGGAGTCGCAGACGCTCCCCCAGTAGAGGCTGACCCGCTAGCTAGCCAGCGGGCGAGCCTCTTGGCTAGCTAGCTAGCTGGCTAGCTAGCTAGCCTGGCTAGCTATCTACTTCGATGGAAAGTTTGCTGTTGGCGCTGCAGATGTTGCGCCCCTCCATTGGCCAGCTAGCTGGATAGCTAGCTGGCTAGCTGGCCGGCTAGCTAGCTAGCTAGCTAGCTGCTTCTATGGCTAGCTAGCTGTTCATACGGCTCGCTAGCTGCTTGTTGTATGGCTCTCCTGGCTAGCTAGCTGCTTGTTTGGCTAGCTGACTGTTTGTGCGTCTAGCTAACTGCTTGTATGGCTAGCTAGCTAGCTAGCTAGCCAGCTAGCTAGCCAGCTAGCTAGCTAGCTAGCTAGCTAACTAGCTGGCTAGCTGCGTATTTTGTGCACGGCGTTGGTGCGCGGTGCTGTAGGCAA
>NW_013572426.1:0-1259 GCF_000499745.2 Eimeria mitis
TAAAATTTTTCATGAAACAGAATATTTTTGTTGAAACAGAATGCGGCACGAGGAAGAAAATTTCAGAACAGAAAACTTTTTGAGAAGTACTGTTTAATGATAGAAAACTTTCATTCAGAGAAAATATATATTTCATTAGAATATTTTACGAGAATATTTCATGAAAATGTTTCATAAAATATGATATTTCATGTGAAAATTTCATGCAAATGTTTCATGGGAATGTTTCGTGAATATGAATGTTTCATCAGGATATTTCATGAAAATGTTTCATGAGAATGTTTCATGGAAATATTTCATGTAAATGTTTTACGAATGAAAATGTTTTGTGAGAATGTTTCATGAGAAGGAAAATTTTATGAAAATATTTTATGAGAATATTTCATGAGAAAGGATATTTTATGAAAATATTTTATGAGAATGTTTCATGAGAAAGGATATTTTATGAAAATATTTTATGAAAATATTTTATGAAAATATTTTATGAGACTTTTTCATGAGAAAGGATATTTTATGAAAATATTTTATGAAAATATTTTATGAGAATATTTCATGGAAATATTTCATGAAAATGTTTGACGAGAAATATGAAACGCATAATAATAATAATTTATGAAATAGAAAGCTCGATGATTCACAATATTTTTTGAAACAGAATCAGAGTAGGGGATACAGCTGAAGGTGACAAACAGAGAAAACTGGCTAAATACAGAAAAAAGGAAAAAAAGAGAAAAGAAGAAATTATTATTTCAAACGGACGAATGTGTTTTATCGATTACACTGACAAAAACATGTAAAATATGTGAAGAAAAATATATAAAATAATTAAAAATAAATTTCTGAAACAAACAGAAATACATACCAGTCTCTACCGTATATGCAGAAAGCCATCCGCGGCCAGCCATAGGGAGAGGTCCCCTGCGCCCCCAACACAAACCCAAAGCACTCTAGGGTTTAGGGTTTAGGGTTTAGGGTTTAGGGTTTATGAATTCTTATACAGCTGAAAGCTCGAAACTCAGCAGTGCAGTGAACAGCTACAACTACTTCTACGATTGCTATCTCTGTCGCCTGATTTGGATGCTGCTGCTGTTGCTGTTGCTGCTGTTTCTGTCGTTGCTGCTGCTGCTGCTGTTGCTGCTGCTGCTGCTGCTGCTGCTGCTGCTGGTAAGCACTCTCAGTCATTTTCTTATTGTGCAAGAAACAGAAGCATAGCCTCAAACTTTTTTTTTTTTTTTTTTTTTTTTTTTTTTTTTTTTTTT
>NW_013572426.1:1522-2967 GCF_000499745.2 Eimeria mitis
AGATACAGACAGGAGTAGGCTGCAGCAGCAGCTTTAGCCTCAGCTCACCAGGATTGCTATCTAGCTAGCTGGCTGGCTGACTGGCTAGCCAGCGGAATACCTATCTGAATAGCTAGCTGACTAGCGATGCAGCTATCTAGCTGGCTACCTCAGTAGTTAGCTAGCTTGCTAGCGAGATAACTAGCTAGCTAGGTAGCGATGCAACCATCTACTTGGTCAGCAAGGTAACCAGACAGCTAGCTAGCTAGCTAGCTAGCTAGCTAGCTAGCTGTGGAGGAGAATAGCAAGACCTACCCATGTGTGCTTCCAGTCGCTACCCACTACCATGGCGTAGCGGCAGACAACNGGAGAATAGCAAGACCTACCCATGTGTGCTTCCAGTCGCTACCCACTACCATGGCGTAGCGGCAGACAACGCCTCTGGGGTTCCCCCAAAGTTGAACGGCCTCAACGGCCCCGCTGACTACTAGCAGCAGGTGGTTTTCTGCATCAGCATCAAGCAGAGAAATAAAAATAAAAAGAAAAATATTAATTGAAATACAAACGAGGATATAAAAAATAAAAATTAAAAAAGAAATGAAAACAGAAAAAAAATTTAAAAAGAATTTCTGAGCGGCGTAGAAAAACTTGAATTCTCGTTTTTCTTTCAATTCAACTTTTTTCAACTTTTTTTTTTCAGCTTTCAATTCAAGCCGGTTGAGGCGGTGATAGAATTTAGAGAGAAACGAGGAGAAATTAAGAATAGAAAAGGGAATACAAATAAAAAAATAAATGAAAATAAAAAGAAAATAATAAAATAAATTGAAACAGAGAATTTTGCCCGCAGAAAAAAATAAGAAAGCGTACCAGGAAAGTCAAGGGGAGGCTCAGGTGATGCAGATGCCTGCTGCTGCTGTTGCTGCTGCTGCTGCTGCTGCTGCTGNTGCTGCTGCTGCTGCTGCTGCTGCTGTTGCTGCTGCTGTTGCAGCTGCTGCTGCAGCAACAGCTGCTGCTGCTGCTGCGAAGATTGCTGCTGCAGCATTTCAGCCAAATGATAGTTGAGCTGCTGCTCTGGATATAGCAGAAACCCTCCTTAGAGCAGCAGCAGCAGCAGCAGCAGCAGCAGCAGCAGCGGCAGCTGTCCTTTTGCACATCACCCCAGGCGCGCGGCTAGCCGCCGTTTTCTGGTTGAAGTTTCAAGTAAACAATAACTCAACAGTAGCTAGGGTTTAGGGTTTAGGGTTTAGGGTTTGTTTGGATCCCTCTTTGTTCGTTTGCCCTCGGGTGTGCACTGTGGCTGACGTTTGTCGATGATGAGCGAAAACACCAACCTATAAGAACAAATTCAGTTTCGTTTATTTATAAATTTATTTATAAATTTATTTTTAAATTTATTCATGAATTTATTCTGCTCAGTTGCGGTGCTGTGTTTTGCTTCCTATGGCGACGCGGGGTGGGGGGGGGGG
>NW_013572426.1:3067-3250 GCF_000499745.2 Eimeria mitis
TCTCCGGTGTGCACTGTGGCTGAGGTTTGTCAATGAGCGAAAACACCAACCTATAAGAACAAATTCAGTTTCATTTATTTATAAACTTATTTTTAAATTTATTTTTAAATATATTTATGAATTTATTCTGCTTAGTTGCGGTGCTGAGCTTTGCTTTCTATGGCGACGCGGGGTGGGGGGGGG
>NW_013572426.1:3318-3503 GCF_000499745.2 Eimeria mitis
AACTAAAAAGAAAATAAAATTTAAGTTTAAAACAATTTAAATTTTATATTTTGAACGGCAGAAGATGCATGCGGCAGCGAAGGCAGCGAGGAAGCCGCCGCTACGGCTGCAAGTGGAGTGACCACCGGGCGCCAGTGCTGTATTTCTTAGCTTTTTTGTTTTTTTTTTTTGTTTTTTTTTTTTTT
>NW_013572426.1:3541-3844 GCF_000499745.2 Eimeria mitis
TAAAAAAACAGAAAATAAAAGCGGCACTTCACTAGTGGGAGAAACGCCCATGGGGTGACCCTCTCTCTCCCTCAGTTTTGTGTGTAGAATATATGAAACATAGAAAAATTATTTTTATTTTTTAAAATATATTAAATAAATAATATTATTATTAAATTTAATTGTTTTAATATTTGTTTTCATATTAAAATAAAAAAACATTAATTCTGCTGCTTCGCTTCGTGCTGCTGTTAAGTGCAGCAGTTCCTGTCTCGTCCCTACACAAACCCAAAAAAAAAAAAAAAAAAAAAAAAAAAAAAAAAA
>NW_013572426.1:3865-4087 GCF_000499745.2 Eimeria mitis
TGTGTATTAATACATAGAGTTGAACTAAGCAGATCACACCACCTACCCCCCTGTATTTATCTTATAAAGAAGTAAACAACAGCATTTTGTATTTGTATATATTATTATTATATAATAGTATTCTACATAAGAAAGAATATAAATAGCTGGCTGCATGCAGTGTTTATATATATATATATATATATATATATATATATATACGTGTCTTGCGTGTATTCGTTT
>NW_013572426.1:5005-5150 GCF_000499745.2 Eimeria mitis
TAAAAAAAATAAAAAAAAATAAATAAATAAAACTAACCCTCATGCTTGCATGCTTAGCGCCTCCTTCACCTGCGCCTTTATTTGCTGCACCCGGGCCATATTCAGAAACATCAACTGCCCCCCTGCAATACAAATAAATAAATAA
>NW_013572427.1:0-421 GCF_000499745.2 Eimeria mitis
TAATAAAAAAAAAAAAAAAAAATGTAATGTTTCTTGCATCCGTATATATGAAAATAAATTTGTTTATATTCGTGCTGGCGTCAGTAGCGCTTCTCACTCGACTTGTTCAGAAATATTTTTGTGAATATTTTTTTCGCTGTTTATATCTTTTATATGGGGAGAAATATATATATATATATATATATGTATATATATATATATATGTATACAGTTGCAGCAGACGAGAGAGAAAAGAGTAACTGAATACACCGATGCAATGCTACAACCACCAAACATGAATTGAATTCATCTTTTTCATGTATTTCCAAAAATATAATAATTTATTTTCACAATAAAAAAAAAACAAAAAAAAACTTTTCTATGAACAAAAACTTCATACTTAGTGGCTTATACATCTCTATCTTTTGATATAATATTTCAT
>NW_013572427.1:521-672 GCF_000499745.2 Eimeria mitis
CATGAATTGAATTCATCTTTTTCATGTATTTCCAAAAATATAATAATTTATTTTCACAATAAAAAAAAAAACAAAAAAAAAAACTTTTCTATGAACAGAAACTTCATACTTAGTGGCTTATACATCTCTATCTTTTGATATAATATTTCAG
>NW_013572427.1:772-2091 GCF_000499745.2 Eimeria mitis
TTCATCACAACGAACAAGAATATTATATTTATATTTTTATAGATCCTCATACAGACATTTCTTCTCTATACTTTTCCTCTTTTTAATATATTTTCGTATATTTTCTCGTTCGTGAAACATAGCCACAAACACTGCAGCAACGAATACACTGGCGGTACCTCTACATATCAGATCCGCGGCGTTTGTATGAGGATACTCTCAGCCTTGCCTTCGGCAATGCTGCGCTGCTGCTGCTGCTGCAGTTCATCAGACAGTCTATAGTTAAGGCTGTATATGCTGACGTCCAGCAGCAGCAGCAGCAGCAGCAGCAGCAAGAGCAGCAGCAAGAGCAGCAGCAGCATTCCAGTTGCGACCCACAGATTCTTTTTCGCAGCAAGAAGCAAAGTAGTTGCTGCAACTCCTGGCGAGCTTAGATAAACAAAAAGTTGAATCGCTGCGTAGCTGCAGGCTCAGTTGTTACTGCTTTCTCCTCATCACTATTTCTCGTGTTGCAGGGGGGCCAGAGCGTCGGCCTGCTTTCTGAATAAATTATCCTGGCTGGGTTTACTGCTAAGTTGTTTAGTTTTTTTTTCATGAGTTTGTAGTTTCGTGTTAGCTGTATATGTTGCAACATAGAATACCCACTCGGCAGAACTTTTCTGCTTTCGAGTACAGGTTGCATCTGTTCTCGTTTGTGGGTGCTTTCTAGCTAATCTAGCATTCACTAGCTAGTCTAGCATTCACTGCCTCAGTACGTATTCTCTGTGTATCTCTGTAGCTGGGGTATGTTCAGACTCTGTTTCGTGTTTCTCAGCTAGAGCGGAGAAAGTAAATTCCTGTTTGTTACTGCCGCATAAGAGCTTCATTACTTCGCCGTCCTTCACTCATTCTCTCTGTACTTCTCTATCCCGCGGAACAGCCAGTTTCTTACTGCTTGTCGCCACAGAATAAAGCTGCAATGGGTCAATTTCTAAGTATTTGTATACACACCTATGCTCTTTTTAGTTATATTAAATATACCATAGTATGTTCCCTTGTCTACTACCTAGATATGCAGATGCATCGCAGTTGATGCCGGATACCTCAAGTGTATATATGAACTGATAGGCAAACGGCTCAGAAATTCTTTATATTTTGTTTTTTAGGTTTATAATTTATTCAGATAGATTACCTGCGGTTACTGCATCTGTTGCAGTGCAACAAGGAGCCGAGCTGTTGGTCGCTTGCTTGTAAGTGCTAGAGAATCTGTATATATACGAAATATATCTATACACCAGCTGATCAGCTATATTGGTGTGCTCCTCTGTTTCAGGCTTCGCCAGTAATCTTTGTGGTGTTAT
>NW_013572427.1:2120-3290 GCF_000499745.2 Eimeria mitis
TCCCGCATGCTTCCTAGGCACAGAAGCAGAAATATATATTTTTAAAGTGTTTTAATCAGCCTGAGACGAGTTGAAGTTCTGCTTGTTTCAATACCTGCTGCAACTCACCCCCCCCCATACCCCGATGGCGCTCAGCTAAGCCCCAGAGCGAGATCCTATATATCGAGACGTCAACTCTAAGCTAAAAAACTAATAAGAGAATATATTATAGTAAAATTTTTAATTTTCTGTTTTTTTAATTGAAATCCTTTTTGCTTTATTGACTTTCTTTTACACAGGGAGCAAGGTGATCCAGGAAGAGNTTTTTTAATTGAAATCCTTTTTGCTTTATTGACTTTCTTTTACACAGGGAGCAAGGTGATCCAGGAAGAGAAGAGAAGGACGCATACTGCTCAGAACGGTATGCTGGGTGTAGCTCGGCTTTTCGCGTAAAAAAAAAAACTTTTATTTGCTAGTGATCACCCTCTACAGCTGCTTTTTACTGAGATTCATTGAAAGCCTATGAGGGGGAGGGTGTGGTTTCGCTTATAATAAAGGGGAGCCTAGCAACTGCATTAGCCCCCTCAAGAAGATGCCGCTAAACCATGGGCCGAGTAACGCTGTCCTTCAGGTTGTTTTGGTGGTTTTCGTTCTTCTTGTGTTTACTGCAGGTAAGTATAAACAAAGATGAAATGCTTCATCACGTTTCAGGAGCGTATACATAGACTAGCCCATTCCGATGATATATTTCAGAGGATCTCTACGTAAAATATCGAAAGTTTTTGTGTTTATGGTTCATTCGTATGCTTCTTGTTTATATTTCGTGTATTTTTCTGTGTATCTAGCCACATGGTGAGAGAAATGCGAATGCTTGCTCTCAGGTATAGTCTGGCTGCTTCAGGAGAAACTCCTTTTCTTCAATGCATGTAAGTTGGTGAAGCTACGAGCTTTCAAGCTGCTGGAGCCCATATTCAGAGTTTTCTTTGTTATACATTTTCGGGTCTATAGCTTTGATATTTCCAGCATGAGTACACCTACACTCTCTCAACATCTCTATGGCAATGTTTACTTGGATAGGTTCATAGATTTCCTATTGTATTGGGTTTTTATATTTGCTGTTGGTGTTGTGTTGCTGTCTACCTCTCTGCAGTTCCATTGGGGCACAAGACCCCGAGCTTGAATCCTCGCGGT
>NW_013572427.1:3390-4282 GCF_000499745.2 Eimeria mitis
TGATGGGTTTATAGATTTCCTATTGTATTGGGTTTTTATATTTGCTGTTCGTGTTGTGTTGCTGTCTACCTCTCTGCAGTTCCATTGGGGCACAAGACCCCGAGCTTGAATCCTCGCGGTATTCGTAATCCAGGAGAAAGAGGTAAATATCTTTCTGAAATTTCTTCGTATAAGAAATATTTCTGTTTTTATAATATTTTTATATACTATAAGAACAGAAATATTTCTTGTTTTTTCATTTATTTGCAGCTTCTGTTTCTCTGCTTCACTCAGGCACCCCCTACAGAGATGTATCCATCACAACTCGTGATGGCTATAGATTGAACGCATGGCTGCTGCTACAGGACGACCCATTGGCGGTTCCGACTTTTATATTTTTTCATGGAAATGCTGGAAGTAAGAAACTTTAATATTTATATTCTTTTATATCGTTTCACTCTGTCTTAGAATTGTGTTTCCACCGCTACAGTGTATACAGAGGGGTTAAGGGGAATCTCTGTTTGGTGCTGCAGCTGTTTGCATCGCTCTCATATATGCTGCTTGTTACTTAAGAGTAGCTGTAACAACTTGAAATATATTTCCGTTTCCTCACCAGTCGGAGTATTTATTTTAATTGAATGCATTGTATTCACTCTGTTTCCGGAGGCGCGTTGAAGTTTATAACTCTCAACACATACAAGAACTGTTGTTATACTTTTGTGCAACATAAGCTGTTCTCGCTATACATGAAAATATCGTGTAGTATATATGTAGGCACGCGTGTACGGATGAGGGCGCGGTGTACAAAGAGTTGTACATTTGCAGATGCGAAATACTAGGACGCATCACGTATATATATATATATATATATATATATATATATATATATATATATATATATATATATATATAT
>NW_013572427.1:4382-4492 GCF_000499745.2 Eimeria mitis
TTGTTCATCTGCAGATATGGGGTTTCATCTGAACCATGCTGACCACATTCGCAGAGCCGCTGGCGTGAATGTTCTGCTGCTCGATTACAGAGGGTATCCAGCACCAGCAG
>NW_013572427.1:4592-6341 GCF_000499745.2 Eimeria mitis
TATTATATATGTATTATATGTAGTATGAGCATCCATATTGTATAAGTATGCGTTGACATCTCAACATTCACTCGCACGTATTTTGCTTTTACTGTTCTCTGTTCGTCTGCAGATATGGGGTTTCATCTGAACCATGCAGACCACATTCGCAGAGCCGCTGGCGTGAATGTTCTGCTGCTCGATTACAGAGGGTATCCAGCACCAGCAGCAGCACCAGCAGCAGCACCAGCAGCAGTAGCACCAGCAGTAGCACAAGCAGCAGTAGTTTTTTGTCAAATTGTATTGATCCTACACTTCGGAGCCAACCATTGCCGCTTGTGCAGCACATGCATGTGCTGTAGGAAGATGAATGGCTATCAATGTCCACCATCAGTGCTTCGCTTAATTGTTTTTATTTGTTTCTCTTTTGATTACCTTTGCAGTTACGGGAATAGCGAGGGAACACCCACAGAGAAAGGGGTTTACGCAGACGCGGATGCTGCCCTGGATTTCCTTTTGAACAGTTCACTGGTGGACAGCGAAAATATATTTGCATTTGGTCATAGCTTGGGTGGCGCCGTTGCCATTGATCTCGCAAGCCGCAGAGGAAACGAAGTGGGGTCACTTGTAGCTTTCGTCTTCAGCCTACTGCTTGTCTATCACTTCGTAGTATATAACACTGGTGATGTGGTTCTGTGAACTGGCACCATGCAGCTGTCTATTGAATTCTGCTTGGCGTGAAACTATGCACGTATTTTCTGTTGTTTTCTGGCTGCTGCGCTGCAGCTCAAAGGAGTAGTTGTGGAGAACACATTTACCTCGTTGCGTGATATGGTTCATACTGTGTGCGGCTTTACGCGCCAACTGAATTGGCTGCTGAATATCATTCAGGTAAGCTTCCACATCTCTATCGCTTATCACCACTTTGGATAGGGTTAGCTGCTCAGGAACACGTTAAGTGTGTGCATATATAACTAACACTGGCTTGCTCTCACTACCTGTGGAGCTTGAAGAACAGACAGCGATGAGTAATACCGAGCTCCGTGGGTGTTTTGCAGCGGATGAAACTGGAGAGTGAAGAGAAAGTTCGCAGGTTGAACATACCGGTGCTTTTTATTTCGGGTGGCAAGGACTCGCTCGTACCTCCTTCCCAGATGGATAAGCTCTACCATGTGAGTGCTTTAGGTGTAGTCAGCGTCCGTATGGTGTTTCGGGGGGGCAAAATAATTATATATATATTATATATATATATACATATATATATATATAATATATAAGCTCATTCATGATGAGCGGGGTATACTATGTTTCGTAATGATGCGATGCAAACTTCAAGCTGTAATGTGGAGTGCCTTCTGACCGCTTTCATGTTCATCACGGCCACGGAGGCTCGGTAAGGTGCGGTGCTGCTTCTTTGCAGGCCTGTACTTCGAATTTTAAATGGAGATTGGATGTTCCCAACGGAGAGCACAATGACACGTGGTTAGCGGCGGGACCCGTCTATGGTGAGAGTATCGAAGAGTTCATCGAAGCATCGATTGCTGCGTCAACACAAGCTTGGAAAAATGAAGCTGCGGCTGGGGCTTCGGCCAGGAGAGATGACATTGCTTCAACAGGTCTGTTCCTGCGCCCAACACGTGCTTGGAAAACCCGTGACTGCGGACCAGGGCCCAGTTATGTAGCAGGCTGCTCGTCTTGGGGTTCAGCCTGCCCCTCAAGAAGCGCAACACGTTGAGCCTGGCCTTCGAATAGTTCTTGACCACACGTAAC
>NW_013572427.1:6441-9566 GCF_000499745.2 Eimeria mitis
GTGGAAAACCCGTGACTGCGGACCACGGCCCAGTTATGGAGCATGCTGCTCGTCTTGGCGTTCAGCCTGCCCCTCAAGAAGCGCAACACGTTGAGCCTGGCCTTCGAATAGTTCTTGACCACACGTAACCTTTTTAGAAGTAGAGGTACACCAGTTTCCTGCATTTCGGTTTGATATGCTGTTTGCAGATGACTCTGCGGGGAGGACAGAAGGAGAAACCCGCGAGAAGATGGCCTCTAGCAGCTCACTTGAACGACGTCGATATGCATTGCCAGACGCCTTCACTGCGAGCGAGTCCGGGAGGTCATACAACTCAGCAGACGAAGAAAATCAGGAATTAACACCTGAAAACCCCTTGCCTTCATCGAGAGACGGCGGGACTCAGCGAATGACACCTGAAGACCCCTCGCCTTCATCCAGTATCAAGCTCTCCACAATGGTGTTTGCTCTATTGATTTTAGCGCTGCTGATGCGTAGAAAGCTCGTCAAGTCAAGAGCGGTATCGCAACGCACAGAAGGGGAAGATGTTCAAGAACTTCCTTCTAGTACGGTAGACCTCCCATACATGGATCTGAAGACTACTGACCTCCGCGAATTGCTGCCTCCGGGGTCCTTTTTCTTTCCCTCTTATGGGGAGGTCGACACCGCAAGCGAAGCCAGTAACCCTGCCTCCGCACCGGTTGAGCCAGCTGTCGAAGAGCCAGACGTGGAACATCTCGACGCTTCCACCTCCTAAGCAAAAGGGAATTGTGTGCGCAGCTCGGAAGGACTGCAGAGAAAGAAAACGGACGCCCGTTTACAAGATTTACAAGGGCCTGAACGAAGTTCATGCGAATCTCGGCCGCTCCGTATGCTCCTTATTTTGCGTATGCATGGGAGTCCACGAAGCTATTAAATGTTTTTTTTTTTTCTGTACGTTCATCGCCTACTTGTTTGTTTTTTAAGACGGTTTCCACAGCCGCTGATGAACGCCGCCCCTTGGAAGATATTCAGCGGCAGCTCCAGATGCATCGTCTAACTAACATCAAGATCGCCTTCTCTGGATTTCTCCTGATGCTCTGGTTTCTACCTCATGGCTGCTCGTTACATACAGTTACTCCCCGAAGAGGACGTGTATATTCACAACCCAGGCGATTCTGTGCCCCATAAAAAGAACGTTATCCTTCCGTTTTTCTGCATTTGATTCACTCCCCGCTTTCTTGTATTTTGCGCGGGTTGAGATGGCAATCATTAATTTGCGTGCGCACGTCGACCGCCGGGAAGCCACTGTTAGACACGCGCCAGTGTCGAGGCTTTTTGTCACGCTACGATGCGGGACAACCCCAGAGAACGGCTGGCTTTTATTGTTATGGGCATAGTAGCAGGTTGTTGCATTGCCTAGTTTGGTAATGCAGCTGCATGCTTTTATCTAAAAACCTTTCCTTCAGTAGCCACACAAAAACGTATTGCTCCATTCGTTCAGGTCGATCATAAATTGTGGGTACGGCGTGGCCTACCCGTTAACTACACAGAACCAGTCGGGCTTTATCTGGTTGAGAAGTGAATACATTGCCTTAGTTACAGAAAAATCAGCTGGTAACTACACAGAAGCGATGATCCCGAGCCCTCGACCATCAGGGGATGAAGGGGCGTTGCATGCAGCAGGCACCGAGAGCCCCTTCAGACTCTGCCGGAGGGTACTTGAAGTCGGGACCTGAGAAGAAGAGCACGGACGGCACACAGTAGCTTCATACAAGGGAGCGCACGGTGTGAGCAGCTACAGCCGCAACATGAAAGCTTTAAACCATCAGATGACGTCGAGCAGCAGCAGTCACTTTACCGGGATTAAAGCGCAGCCTGGCGCCCATGTAGAGGGATATCGCTGGATGATAGTCGCCCTCGCTGATTCCAGCGAAGACTCGCGGCAATCTGCACGCAGCCACATTGCGGACACAGTATACGATGGCTTGGCACGACCGTGCGCAGCCTATCAGGGGATGCATGCAATAGTACGCGGTGGCAGAAAGACTCTTGCAGTTCCGAAACTGTACGTGGGCTTGAACTAGCCGGAGAACGCATGGAACCAGGCGACGACAGGGTCATTCACACGTCCATGCTTGCGCAGAAAGCACAAAAATATATCTCTATCACGTATTTTCATGTACAATGTTACTTGTTCCCGTTTAAGGAGAAGTCTATCCAAGATTCCTCGGGTTTGCTGCGCCTGGGCTCTGGTGGCGTTTCCGGGCAACAAAGGATGCCCGCTGAAGCAAAAACAGCAAAATATGAAACATCACGCCGCTTCTCTGTAGCACCCTGGCCGCTCTGCACAAGTCTTGGCTCCAGCGAGTTGTCTCTGGTGTCAGTTTCTACTGCATCTACCCTAAGTATCCTTTCTGGCATCGATATCCTCGCCGTATCGCTGCTGGTGAAAGTCAGTGAAATTTCACCAGATTCCTGACTTCTGACTGACCTTGCAGAAATTCATACAGCTTGCTGTCTTCACGAGGGTCTGGAGGCCACGAAACCGGTTCCGGAATGCAGATGTAACAGCCAATAACGTCACCTTCCTCTGCAGCGCAAGTATCGATGAAAGGANCGGTTCCGGAATGCAGATGTAACAGCCAATAACGTCACCTTCCTCTGCAGCGCAAGTATCGATGAAAGGAATTGCGATGAGGTGGTAAGCGGCCAACGCTTCGATTGGATCTATGGCATGTAAGCAAAATGCTCCGTGCTAAGGATTCTTAAAGCTCGAAGAATCATAGAAGTGGCTGGGCAAACAGATGTAGATGGATGGGCAGCAAACTCTGCGGACTTATTTGGACATCTTGTTGCAGCTGCTGTGGTTGCTGCCGCCGGGCCTCATGTAGCATACAACAACCTCCAAAGTCCGAGATGGCATACGAAAAGGCGTTTGTGCCAATTGGAAGATCAAATCGCTGATAACGGCAAGCCCAGCCAACTCTGCGTGTGGCGAAAGCAACACCCACAGATACATACATACATATACACTTAGGAAAATCAGAAATGAAACGGGTCCGCACTTGGTATCCATGAAGCCATATTTCTTCACATTTGTCATACGGGGGAAACGTTCAACCCCTGACCTTTCTACAACACTGCAGGAATATCTCTACACTGGT
>NW_013572427.1:9666-15971 GCF_000499745.2 Eimeria mitis
CGAAACGATATTTATATGTTGCGACCCCCCCAACATAGAAAAGTTGAAATTGTGCAGCTATATTTGCCCCCTCAGAAGCATCTAGCAACACAATGAGCGCTCCGCTAAGCGGCCTCTACACGGCTTCATGCGCATGGCAACCAAAACTGGCATCCGCAAGCAAACTGCATGGTACCTGACGCGTGTTGCACGAACCCTAGAGAATCTCTAGACCTAACAACCCCCAATATCCAACTGTTAAAAATTTCTATAAAACTTTTGCTCTGTTTGTTGCCTTGTAAGGCTGTTGATCCTGGTTCTAGCTGCTGAAAGCTTACCTGAAGTACGGGTGAACCTTCGGTTGGAGATCAGCAGGGTACCCTGAAAAGTGAAGGGAGTTCGTCTCGGGGCTAAGCACCTCTACCTCGAAATAGTAGCAGCCACTGCTGCATGCGTGCGTCGCAAACACGCTCGCCCACCCCTGAAGGCAAACGCAACAGTACGATGCTCACTCTGAATCCACACATGTGGCTAGTTGTTCATTCTACGCTGTCATTGGTAGCTAGCCAATGCTGCACAAAAGCCAAAACAGAAAAGCTCGGGCGGTGAGGGCGGCGAATATCAACATGAGCAAGTACAAATCCCAGCAGCATATGTAGGTGGTACTTGAATCATGAGTTGCATGAAACAGCGCTGCTTGCAGCAGAGAGAAACAGCAGCAACGTCACAAAGGGGAGCATACAGAACACCAGGAAACTACGCCACCAAACACGAAAACATGCGTTCCTACTGCTGAGAATGAATGCTGCTACCGAAACACAGTTAAACATTTCAGAAGATAGAAAGCTACCTTGTGTCCTTGGCATATAAGCCTATCGGCTGAGAGCTTGATATCCCGGTCGCGGTAACGTTCAGATAACACCACAGAGGGGAAATCGTCTGAAATCAAAAAAAAACATAAATTCAGTTGACGGCAATATGAAGGATTGAATGAATGAAAGGGGAAGGGGGGAACAACAAAAGTGTTGTACTCGCATATATATATATATATATATATATATATATATATATATATATATATATATATATATATATATATATATATATGAGATAGTTACCTCTGGCTAAAGAAAGCGGGGGAAGCTTTGTCTTGCGTACTGACTCCTCCAGCTGCGATCTTTCCTTCGCTCCATGAGGCACAATGTCATGGGTGCCGTGCCGCCCATGCTGATCGTGAGGATGTAAATCTGCTGCCATGTTTGCTGCTTATTAATTCAGATGCTTCTGCTGCAGTACCCTCTTCCTGCTTCTTGCGCCCCCTACAGCAACAACGCCTGCACTGGGGGTTTACGGTGAAGCACCTGTGCGGGGGTACTACTCCCCCTGCGCTGGGTTAGGGCAGCAGCACCTGATGCTGCTGTTGCTGCTGCTGCTGCTGCTACTCTGAGTATTGTCGTTACTTCTTTTCCGTGGCGGTTAAGGGGTCCCCCAGGAACTGCAGTTGCAGGTTCTGCTGCTGCTGCTCCTACTGAGCGGATGCCCTGTGCCAGCTGGGGCCAGTGCTGCTGGCTAATAAGGGTTTCAAACAGCACAGCATAGCTGCTGCTGCTTCTCAGGTTGCTTGTCTCTGCAGCTGCTTCCCCCTGGCCCTCCTTCGTTTGTCTCTCTTCACAGCTGCTACCGCATCCTGTTGATGCTTTATAGCGTGGTAACAGTTGCTGCAGTTGGAGCCTGTTGCTTCTCCCCTCTTTGGTATTTGCTGCTGCTGCTCCTCCTGCTGATCCCTTGGGTTCCAGAAAGGGTCCCCCAACCCCGCGGCAAAGAATGTTATTATTTCAGTGCCTCAGGTGTATAGCGATGCTTCGGCTCCTCGCGGCTGCAACACTGTAATCACTGTAATCAGCAGTCAAACATAAGGACTGACTCTAGCGATATCCAAATCAGTTGTCTCGCCAGAAATTAAAATTCTTTTATTTATTTCAAACAACATTAGTAAACTCAGATGAGGAAACAATGCTAAGAGCGAGAGGCCCCTATGCTTCCGCTTCCAGGGGGGCCCCCCTCCCTCCTCCCCGTCAACTGGGTCTTCTCCGCCGTTGTTGCACTATACTTACAACAATTTCCAGAAATATATTAATTATCCGAATTTTCTTTCATAAATTTTTCTCTTACGCTTCTTCTACTTGTTCCCTGCAGTGAAGGGGGCCCCTCATGTGCCTATGGCGTGAGTAAGCGTTATCGAGAATCTAAACACATACAGAAAATGGAGGAGTGGCGCGGCTATACTGCAGAGAGTCGTCCTGACTCGTCCCCCTCTTCTTTGCTTGATGGAGGGGCCTCCGATGTTCTCTCCTACACCCAGCGGTCCCAGGCTCCCGACTATATGTTCTTGTCACAGCAGCAGCAGCAGCAACAGCAGCAACACCAACAGGGGCTCCAGCAGCAGTTTATGCAGCAGCAATATATCCCCCAACAGATGTACAGCGCGCAGCAGCAGCAACAGCCGCCGCCAGGTTATCCGACGCAACCGGGTGAGTAGGTGATCAACAACAACAAATTCAGTAGTGACGAAGGCCCCGGAACCCTGAACCCGCCTGGCCTCAGCATACTTCATTGTTTAAGATTAAACTGGGGTTGCTGTTGCGCAGGTATAGGGCTGACGGAGCAGCAGCAGCAGCAGGCCCTAGATATGGCCGACTACATGGAGAGGGAACAGCAACGGGAACGCGAGATCGCTCGGAAGTGCGTCTTGGGTATTTTCTTTCTTTTATAGTTACAAATACTGTTACCTCAATTTGCATTTATTTTTATAAGGTCCCTTTAAGAGTTTATAGAAAATGTTTCGGGCGCAAGCCAGACACAGGGAAACGGCTAGATGCTCGCTCTATGCTTCAAGTTCATAAAAGGTTTCGCACAGTACTCAGCAGTATATGAAACTTTTGCATATGCTGCTGAATACTTTGCGAAACCTTCATGAACTTTAAATTCACAGGAATAATAGTTGCAGTGGGCGCACATAAACATATACCTTATATGCACAAATATGCCACAACCGGTGCACAGTGTACGCTCTGCAGCCGTGCAGGCGTCGTATATAGCGTGTGCGCGCACTTGAATCTGTGTAAGGGCTGTATGCAAGCACCGTTAGGGGGGGAGGGGGGTGCATNAGCGTGTGCGCGCACTTGAATCTGTGTAAGGGCTGTATGCAAGCACCGTTAGGGGGGGAGGGGGGTGCATAGTTTATACGGGTTTAGGGTTTAGGGTTTAGGGTTTAGGCTCTGTATATATCTATGTATGTTAGGCGGTTGAATCCACTTGCTGATGGGTGTTATTCAGACAGCAGACGGCCCTGAGACGAGGCCTTCTCTCTGTATCCGAGTTGGAGGACTGGATGGGCGAAGATTGTCCCCAGCTGGATCGACAAACTTTAATACGATTCCCTCCAGAGGTTGCGGAAACGCTGAGGCAGCGGTTGCACAATGCTGCAGCAGCAGCAGCGGCAGCAGCAGCAGAAGGAATCGATCCCCCAGAGCCAGGAGCAGCAGCACTCGGACTCACCATCATCCCAAGACCAGATTACAACTACAGGGCGTTTGACGTCAAGGTCGGCGTGTTGCGTTCGCTTCCACAGCCAGCCAACCAGCTACCTAGAATCAGCTAGCTAGCCGATCAGCTAGCTGGCTAGTCAGCTAGCTAGCGTTTTTCGGCGCATCATTGGGGTTGACGAGCTTGTGTATTTGCATGACACCACAGGTTTCTGGGTATCGTGGTCGGCTTCGAGGCATCTTGGTCGAGTTGCCAACTTTGATTGAAACGTACAAGACGGTGGACTCGGACATTCTATTCAAGTCAGGTGTGTCAGAATGCAGGAGCTATCATATACTCTTGCATACCTAGCGGTGGGCCTGTCCGCTGATTCTGCTCTTGCTGGCTCGCTTTTCTGTGGGTTTTAAGAGTTACACGGAAGTCGCATCTGAGACGAATTTGGGTTAGGGCTTTTGCTCTGGTGCTGTTCTATGCCTTCATGATGCAACATGCTCAAGCACTCGTTTCACTATATCTCTCTACTGGCTGATCCAGCTACCCTGCGGTGATGTTCTTCTTAGCGAACCAAGGTTGTCTTACTTATTTCAGTTAGAGGCCTCCTCGCTTAATTTAGTTCAGTTTTCGTAATGCTGCATTGTTCAGCATTCGCTTGCCATACGCGTAACTCTCGTGTACCCGGCGCATATTCTCTTTTGTTCGTCTTCGTTGATCAGGTGATATTTGTCAGATGTTGTACGTTTTCGATCCGCAAGTAAATAATCTGGATCTAGGAAACCTGTGCGACAAGCAGCAGTGGGAATGGCGGGCTGGGCTAACGCCACCCACTCACCGCATCCGCAGCCGGAAGTTTAAAAACATAGATCTCTTTGATCGTGAAGAGATAAGGGACGCGGAGCTCGAAGTCCTTCAGGCAAGCATCCATACTAGTAGAACTCGCAAATCTGTTGTCTGTTTCACCAGGTAATGCCTGATATCTGCACACAATGAGTTGCGGACAAACGTCTGTGCGGCGCTGCTTTCCATGTGAGGGGAGGCAGCGCGAGCTCTTTTGCGTTAGGGTGTTTCTGTTGCTCGTGTTGCCGTATATGCCCCTTTCTACTGATATACTTCTATCATGCAACTAGGTTTGCTGCTTGTATGGCCCCTTGCTCAGTTGCTGCACGGTCTTCGACGAGATACATATGAGATCGAAGTCCACACGGAACTCGACATGTTGGAAGCTCGCAAAAAAGAACAAGAGCAGCAAACGGCGCAGCAGCAAGGCAGCACAGCCAGTCCTGATGCTCCACGAGTGGAACGCGTGGTGCTGACGACGGAGGATGTAACCGAGCTGCTTAACATGATTGAGGAAGACGATGACTATCTCTCTGACGCTTCAGACATATTGTTCTCGATCCAGTCCGACAATGTCTCGCTTCCTGGAGCAGGTATGCCACAAGTGCCTCATTTAGGTTGTGCCTGTGTTGTTGCCGGGAGTTCTCGTTCAAGTGGAGNGCAGGTATGCCACAAGTGCCTCATTTAGGTTGTGCCTGTGTTGTTGCCGGGAGTTCTCGTTCAAGTGGAGATGCAGCTCATACGCTTCTTTTTTTTTGCTTAATGCACTCGCGCAGATCCGAATTCACGGTCTAGGCGGGGGAAGGGTGGGGGACCTGGAGGCCCCTCGAGGTTTTCTTCAGTTGGGAACGGAGGCCAACAGGAAACCGATTCTCCTCAAACAGGCATGATGACTCCCAATTCTCAGCTGCAGATGCAGATGAGCCAACAGCAGCATTTGCAGCAGCAGTTTCTGTCGCAGCAGCAGGGTCAGCAGCTGCTGCACGGCATGCCGGAAGGCTTAACCCTTGGTGGTGAAGTTGATGACGCAGAGGAACGCGAGCGCTTGCGACTTCGCAAGGAAAGAAGGAAACAGAAGAAGGATAGGAAGAGAGCAAGGAGGGAGCAAAAACTACAGCAGCAGCAACAGCAACAACAAGCAGCCATGGGACAAGGCCTACCTAGCGACCAGATGGTGCCCGATGGCGCCATGCAGTCAGCCATACCTTTGCAAACAGACCCTGAGATGGCCGCCTTAGGGGAGGGTTCTGCAGTTGGCGGGAATGACGACGGTAACTTGGATGGTATGAGTTCGGTGGGTAGCGCAGATGGTCAATGAAGATCATCAACTCAGAAATGCATATTATGCTGGATTTTTCGGTACTCTTCCGCCAAAGCGGACTGTCTCGGCACGAGGCACGCACAGGCAGCAAGCTGCTTTTGAAACTATGACTGAGCGAAAAACTCAGGCTGTGAATATTATGCACATTTAGTGACGGTGCATTTACTTGAGCTCCTTTATTGAACAGATGTGCTCTGGAATATATGACATTTCAGTGNTTAGTGACGGTGCATTTACTTGAGCTCCTTTATTGAACAGATGTGCTCTGGAATATATGACATTTCAGTGCGCTAACAGAAGACGCATTCATCTGTAGGCTTGGCGACTGTCACTGCTAAGCAGCGAAAATTTTACGTGTAGTTTTACACGAGCTAAAAATAGTTAAACGGAGAAAACGAATTGCTGGGATTCTTTCCTCGCAAGAGAAGCAGCACGCACCTCTCCCATACAAGCGTAAAGGCGTCTGCATAAACATTTCCTTGCCTTCTAGTCTCCAAATAATTGCAGTAAAGCCTCATTGAATCCGGTTTACTTCATAAACTCCTTCTCATGCCTCGGTGGCCCGAGCGGATTCTACAGAACGCAGCAGGACAAAAAAATAACGTCGAAACTCGACTAGCTACCT
>NW_013572427.1:15998-17848 GCF_000499745.2 Eimeria mitis
ATATATATATATATATATATATATATATATATATACAGGTAGATATGTGTATACAAGGGTTCTTTTGCATCCCAGTGCCCACTGTGTGTGCATCACATACCAGCTGCGGATGCTGCGCCCTCCTGGCCCGTCTGCAGCATCAGGGCCGCCCACTGGGCCGCATCGAACCGCCTCGGCAGTTGTTGAACCTCTTGTCCTGCAGCAAAGAAACGTTTATATTCAATTCGACCCATGGCATTCGCAATTACATAGGACCTGGGATTGGCACGTGGTCAGTGCAGACGTCTATCTTTTTCAGAAATTTAGCCCCGCTCATTTGAGTAGACCCTTGCAACAACAGTTAAGTAATTGTGAGAAATTAGGCTAATGTGGGGCTTGATCGCTTGCACTGTTGTACTAAACGTTCGCCAAAGGCTGACCTGGAGGTGTCACCACGCAGAGTTCCTGCGTTAGTTTCTGCTTCGGATTAGATGCAGAGCGCAGCGCGTTCACGAGCGAAAGACTATTTAAAGGGAACGTAAGATTCCAGTGGGACAGCATCCGGTCAAATGCTATTCCAGGCTTGGTGATTTGCCGCATGTACTCAGCGTAACGGAGAGCAGCACACAAGGCCGCAACAGATTTGTCGGATTTGAGCTTTTTGTGTGCTGCTTCGGCCCAAGCACGCAGCCCTCCTTCCTGAGCCAGCCAGTTCCTTAAACCCCCAGCCATTGTACTGGGAGGCACCCGTTTTCCCCCAGCGCGAGAAGCTGAGCTGAAGATCGCCGCAAGCGCTGCCGCTGCAGAGACAACCGCGTAGCAGAGAAAACACGAAAACATCGGCAAGCGCCTAGGCATAGACCGCTCCACTCAGGAGCTTTCGAGTCTCTGCAAGGTCTAAGTAACAGCATGAACAGAAAGCTGTCGTTTCATCCCCATCTACAACTTCTGTGGCAGTATACCAATCTGCCGCTACTTACTGATTTGGGAGCACATTTTATGATGACCTGCAAACAGCGCAAACGTGCATGGTTTATCGAGTATGGAGTAGACATAGACATATAGATATAGGTGCAGATGTAGATATACAGATACATAAATATATAGATATAAATGCAGATATATATAGATAGAGATATAGCTTCTGTGTTCTAGGGTTCTAAGCGACTTCAATTTGTAGGTGAGGAGGCAAGGGGGGATGAGGAGGGGCATGCTTTGACATACGTAGCCTTTTTGCCGCTGTCCTGGACAGTCCACCAAGTGCCAGCAGCAACGGAGAGCTTGTTTCTGGGCTCTTGCGAAGAAGGACGCACTTTGCATCCTGTAGGGACCTCCCCAGTACTTCAGCTGAGGCGCAGACCTCTATGGCTTTTGCCTCATTTTCAGCAGCTTGCAGCAGGGGTTGAATTCCTCCAAGGAGGCGATGGGAAATGGCTGATACTTGTAAGTTCAGCTGCACGCTCGATGTTACAGGTGAGTTTGCTGAACACATCGCAACGCATCAACAGCGGCAGGAGCCAGCCAATCAAATTTGTTTTAGTGAGGCGATCAATCTGCAGACTTTTAAGATGCGAAAAAGTCGGAATTTATCGAGTTTACTCACGTGTTGGAGAAGCCAAAGGTGTGCCGCCTTCAATTTCCTTGGCTGGAAAGCAAACGCATCATCACACGGAGGAAAGAAACTGCCATACTAGGTAAATTCCACCTGCTTCTGCTGGAACGTTACAGTTCTTAACATGTGTTCGCAAACCCGACATGTTGCAGAAGGCTCAGTGTGTAACATATGGGGCGATAAGACTAAACGCTGCTCTTCGTTTCTTGGCTGCTTTGGTCTTTTGGCCCCGGGGGACGTGTAAGTCGCCCTAAGCATT
>NW_013572427.1:17942-46205 GCF_000499745.2 Eimeria mitis
CCTCCCCTGTTGCTAGCTGCAAGGCGGGTATGTGCTTAGCTGCAGGCACAAAGATCGTTAGAAGCACCGACGAGCAGGGTTCATGATTTGCTAGGAACCCAACCAACGAACTGTAGTGCTTAGTTCCCCACCCAATAAAGCAAAAACACAACCAGAGAGAAGTCTCACCACACATCACACATAAGGTTAGGCGAAACTTTTGCAGTGAAGTTTCATCTTCTTTCAATCCAAGTTCTGACCGCGTTGACGCAAACAACGGCACTTTCATCGCGGATTCGTAGAGCGTGAGAACGTCCTTGATTGCGGAGCCCTCAATATACTTCTCGTAGAGACGTACAACTTGCATACAGGCTGTAGGAGCAGGCAATTCCCAAAACGCATATTATCCCTGTAGGTCATTCCCAGTCCTAATACAGTGGGGAGTACTGAAAATTCTGATTCTCTGCAGCAACTGCCTTTCCATTAACTGAAGGGGTGTTTGCTAAATCTGCAAGCCTTTACCATCTTCCGACTTTTCCAGCTTTGGAGATACTTCCGGCTTCGGCGGAATAACTGTGATCATTTCTTCCGGTTCTTCAGCATTCTTGTTCTCTGTTTTGACTACGTCAATTTTCTTGTGAACCTTCTTGATAGATATGCGCTCAGCAGGTATTGGTATGACTCTGCCGCCTGTGACCTNATTTTCTTGTGAACCTTCTTGATAGATATGCGCTCAGCAGGTATTGGTATGACTCTGCCGCCTGTGACCTCAGTGGGTTCAGGTTTTTGTTCTGGTGGAGGCACAGTAGTCGTTTTTGGAGGTGTTGGCGGCGGTGGCGGTGGTGGAGGGGGCCCTACCTCAGGCTCTTTTTCAGGTTCCTTTTCTTTTGAAGGTTCCGGAACAGGCGGCAAAGTAGGGGGTGGGACAGGCAGAATAACGGGGACTACTTTCCTATTAGGCTCTTGACATGGAAGTGGAGGAAATGTTGGCAGTAGCCAGCCGAACACCCCAGCTGCCAATGTCTCTTCTGCAGTTGCAGGAAATGTATATGGTTTTGAAACAGTTTCTGCGGCAAACATGGCATACCAAATCAGGACGAAAAGCTCGAGCTAGCAAATACCTTATGCACAGAAGAGCATAGAAGAGCCTATTGGGAAGGAATGCATTTCATGCAGATACTCTTCCAGGTCCTGGACGCGCAGTCGAGTCTACAATTACCCACCACTTAAAGTAATGAAGACCCCAGCTTCCCCTTCAGACCTCAGAGAGCACGTGCGGTCGCAGGTCTGCAGAGATTCTACCGTCCAGGCTTTGGTGGCAAAAACTGCCTCGAAGAAGTGCTCGAGTCTCTCAGGAACGGAAAACTGAGCAGCTGAGAGGTTTCCAAGAACGTCGTTCATGTAGACGAGAACCCTCATTGCTTCCATCCCGAGCTGGGGGATGGCAGCAGCAGCAGAAGATGAGAAATACGATGGATAACGTATTATTGCTTCTGGGTATGAGTTTCCTGTTGAAGAATACGTCACCATTAGTTGGTTGAGAATTGGCCTAGCCTTGGCAGCTGAAGTGACAAGTCAAAGGATGCAATAAGCAATATAACCGAAGTTAGGCCATCAGAAAGTGTGTATCGGAGTGGGTGAAGCTGAATTCAGGGAAGCTCTAATGCGTACTGGGTACAAACAGTGATTTCAACAGGCCCCGGACCCCCCCTAGCTCACCCAGTGGCGCAGTCACTTGCCGAGTGACAGTTTCTTCCTGAGAACGTCGCTCCTTGATGAAGTCCTCGAAAGCTTCCAATGTATAAAAAACGCTGCCAAGTGAACCAATTAACTCCGAGATAATCTTCGTGTCTTCAGCCTTGCACTGTGAATAAAATGGGTCCCCTTTTACTGCCATGTTGAAAGCTTTACTCACGCGCACTTGAGTCTGCGGATGCCCGCCAGCGTATTGAAGGGCTAAAGCTGTGGGCGTCTGAAGGTCCTGTGGTAGAGGCTCCCGTAGCTTGACCAGCCAGTTGATAAAATTTTCCAGCGTCGGTCTTTGTGCGGTACTGGCAAACATGTCGTACAGGTGCTGAATCATCTCCAACTTGATAGAGTAGCGTCCAAAGGAGTCAAATCCACGATGATCTTTACCACAACCAACTGCATCGGACAAGCTCATACTTTATCTCATAGAGTGCTAAGTCCCTAGCTAGATAGAACTGCGTTCGAAAATGCTGTCATTCCATGTTCTAGGTAAGGCGAAGAGTAATTCTAGGTAAATGCGTTGACAGTGCCAGTGACTTAGCAATATCTAAGTGAACTGCGCATCAGAG
Source organism: Eimeria mitis (assembly GCF_000499745.2). Taxonomy (NCBI): domain Eukaryota; phylum Apicomplexa; class Conoidasida; order Eucoccidiorida; family Eimeriidae; genus Eimeria; species Eimeria mitis. The sequence continues at coordinate 20,240 of NW_013572427.1, forward strand.
CGGGTAACACTGCCCTACTCACTCGTATCAAGATGGGAGACCATGAGATAAACCTGACGTTGCCATGCTTGACTGTCCTCTTCCTCGAGCTCCACAAGCTCTGAGCAGGCAGTGGCGGCCTTACCCTGCTTAAGCCAATCTACCAAAAATCGTTCCCACAACTCCTTACTCACTATCCGTTGAAACTGTTCAGCAGGATCAGCACATTTTCCCAGTGGCTGTGGGCCCCCCTGTGAACCTGTGCACTGGGTTTGCAATCGCTTGTCCGCAAGCAGGGGTCCCGTGCATTGTTGTAGACATCCTGCAAGACAAATTGACAACACGGAGCAGACGCAGCGGTGCGCAGCTGGAAATCACTGTTCTTCTTGTTGAACACTCTACGGAATCCACTGAAAAGTAGCCGCAACTGCTGCAGGCATCTATTAACAGGGGAGTGTATGATGGCAAGTATTGGCGTAAGTAACCCACCGTACGCTGCATCGATGAGATATGAGGCATGTATCTCCCCGCGAAAGTCAGAGAATTCTTCTCTGATCCATCTCCTGACGCTCATTCCCGCCGTCCGCTGTGCCTTTTGAAAGGAAGCGCTGGAAGCTATGAGCTTTGCAAAGGTCCCTTGAGCGCAACGCAAATTACAGAAGAGTTTGAGTGTCATATGAACGTGTTGCCAGAGCATGCTAGCCAGCACAGAACTAGTCTCCATTCTTGCGTTTGATGTTTGCCTGTTAGCTTTTCTCACTTACTCTGTAATTCTTTGAGGACTGCATTTGCCAAGGCGATAGTTTCACCCGAGTACTTGGTTGCTCCAAACCCGGCTTCTTCGAGTGGTTGCTCCCGCGGTCCTACTTTTCCTGCTAAATATTCTGTGATATAGGCTTGCAGCCCTTCGGTTGTGCTGAAGCGTTTTTGGATCTCTTCTGACGGATTGTCTAGCAACGATTGTATAAAGATAAAGAGTTGGCGTGCTTGCGTTCTTACGAAGGCTGAGACACACAAAGCAAACGCACGTCTAGGAGCCAACAGCCGATTTGGCAATATGAAAACATCCACCACTTGCTAGCACACAGTTACCAAGAAGGGCTCTTTTTTTAGGATTTTCAGAACGCTTACTGGATTCAACTGCCCGAGCAGAAAGCCCTGTTTTATTGGCGGTACCCATATACACTCGCTGCAAGGTTTCGTTCCCAGTAATTTGTTCTAAATGTCCCTCAAGCCTTTGCATGATTACAAATGATTTGAAGGCGCTCCTGTCTCCTGCGGGTGGAGTGGCGGAGCCTGAAAAATGGACGAACCACACCGAAGAAATTCACGAGAAAATGCGAGGTGCAATGCCATACGACTGGATCAAGGAGCTACAATCACGGAACTCACACGCTGTTCTATAATACTTACATGTCTCTTCCGTTGTAGATACTATTCGTTCATGAATCGCAGGTCCATACAAGGAAAAATCTCCGTCTTCAAGGAAGGACATCCCAACCGGGAGTAGGTTATCATCGATCTGCCTTTCGAAGTTTTGCAAGGCATCGAGCAGCCGAATGGTAGTAGGGCTGCTCGGAGCGCTGAGATCTAAGGCTCCATTAGCGACAGCAGCAGCTGCTCGAAGTGTTTCAGACAGCTTTGAAGCTGATGAGGTGAACTCTTGCAAAGCGTCTGAAAGTTGTGGTCCTTCAGGCAGTATGTCGGGCTTCTCTACGAAATAAGCTAATGCGTGCACGTGCTGCTGCAGCAGTAATCTAAGGGCAGGCCAAGCGACACTTTCAAGACTCTTCGATACACAGCTAAGGTATGAATTGCTAGGTTGCGCGCATCTCCTCTCTCTCCCACATGCTGTGCTTATCATCTTTGAAGCCCCGCGTACGACTGCTAAGCCGACTGAAACAGAAATGCACCGACCCGCATACAGCACAGCAGCTCATCACGCTCTTTGCACGGCACGACACCAATATTGGTGTTTCCCCGTGGATTTATTTAACGTTGCTCATTCACTTTTACCCCCCCCCCCCNCCCCCCCCCCCCCTGAAGTGATTAACACGGCATATAAAGCAACCAAAGATCCCGTGCCTAACACTTTGATACAGCAGTGCATCGTGTAGAAACCGTACACTTTGTTCCGGATTGACGCAGTGTCTCGTACTCCGATGAAAGGGACTCTGGTTGTGGAACACCGTTTAACGCGAAGAGCAACGGAGCGTTCTCGATAGCGATGGAGGCGAACAGTACTGGATCTGAGACAAAAGAGAGATTCAATACAAGGGATATTCCCTAGGAATTTGCCGTGTGGCTGCTGGACTATTCAGAATCACCCTAGTAAATGAAACCGAATGAAAACCAAATGAAGCTGAACATTCGCGTTGTCGACAAACGCAACAGCTGTATTTCGCAGTGCATGCATCCATGCGCCAGCGCAGACACGGAAACTCACTAACGCTTATTGCTTCGAGGCCTCCAAGAGCTTGCAAGTGGCTTTCGAGTGAATTCATCACTTCGGTTGAACAGGTTGCAACAGAATTAGCTACTGCTTGCTGTAAAGGAGAAAGAGGAACGCTCTGCTGCAGCACACCCTGGGTGTCGGCTCCTTCAGAAGCGCCGAGTCTGGCGGTTTCGACTGAGTGGAGGACTAAAATCGCGGCTGAAAAGATCGAACAACACAAGGAAACTGGGAGTATATAGTACAAAACAAGCGATAAGTTGTAGAGGCAGTGAACTTCCAAGGAATACTGACGTACTTCCAAAGACTTGAGCTGCGAGGCTGCTTTGCTTTCTCGTAGTGGTGCTTCGGAAAAAAAGATCCAAAGGCGATAATTTCTTGCTTTTGCCAACCAACCCAATGCATTTGTCCACCGTGCGCTGGAACCCTGGTTCATTAATTCCAAGGCAAGCATTTCTAGCCACGCAGAAAACAAGTTCCACTACCTCCCCCATAGATCCTTGCATGGGGGTCTCTCCCGCGCCTTCTGAAGAGCTTTCGGCTTCGTCAGGTTTGTAGAACAACCCTATAAAATGCGTATGACAATGCTTAATGGTTTTGCCCTAAAAGTCGGGTAGAACAAGGGCCACTGCATGCTATATATGTTGTGCACTTTGAAGAAGTCGTATGCCACCATACTGCTTATAAAATAAGTACAAAGATACGGACTTTTTCAACGGTTTGATCGAGAGAGAACTCAAGGTTGGCTTACGTTGCGCAAGGCTGAAAGCTGATGAAAGTCTGTGGAACCGGCCGAAGCGCACCCACTGAAGGCCTCGGAAGCCTTTCTGCAAGTCCAGTTGAGAGCGAGCACCCTCAACAAAAAGGGCTTGAGTTTCTGGGTCCGTTGATGAAATTCTTGTCTCCTCCACTGCAAGCTGTCGCACTGCTTCTGGGCCCAAGCCAGTGCCCCTCGATGATGCCGCATTTGCAGCCGCATCATGCCCAATATGCCGAAACGCCGCAGCTGAACGCAAGCCAAGACCGCGCAAATTTGCTTAGCGTACGTAGGCATTCGCTTTCGGAGGGAAAAGAGAGGGAAATCACGACGGCTACGGGTAAAAGCTGCAACGCTCCCCCCAGGTTGACACGCACTGCGCTTGAATACCTCCTCCTACGTTCGTGGATATCCATACTGACCTAAGACGGAAGCTTCGAGTTGTTGTGTTTCGTTTTGTTCTTCGACCGAGGCAGGAATTCCAAGAGCTGCCAGCACGCAGGAAAATGTGCTCCCGTTGGGACACAGGATTTTGCTTGCTGCGCCAAACATACCGTTGATGCCTCGAAGCGCCCCGCCATCGAGAGAAAAACACGCTGAAGATGCATCGATTCGCACGCAATGCAAATGAATAAGCAAGAGGCAAAGCTCACTGACGGTCTCAGTTAGTCCGGCTCCTACATTGCTGATTGGCTTAATCATGGGGCTCGTAGTCGCTTGAATCAACTAACATGTCAAGTGCCACATCGTCAGGGTACGCAAGCTCCTGGGTACTGTTCTTCCAGAGGCGCGCAATCTGCTAAGGGCTGCGTCCACGAGCTCCGCTGCTTTGACCTCCGATAGCTCCACCGCCTCTCCTTTGCGCACAAGCTGCGGCCAGAGGGTAGTTAGGGTGCCGTTTAGCTCTGAAATCACTGAGAGGAAACATAAAAGGCGAAAACGCGGAAATTCATGGGACATATAGGGGAAGCCTGCTGCGGTTTCCTGGGTAAGCCCAGTTGATACTCAGTAGCGTCAAGCTCTGTGCGACGATTTCACTTGTCTTACGCGATGGCGTCAGGTCGATACTCATTTGGCTGCTGCCTGCAGTCTCTCCGGAAATCGGTGCTGAAAGAGAAGAACGGAGGGGGGCAAACAAGGCGAACGCAAGAAGAACAAGCCGAAACGCCGTCAACAGACCACGCCGAGAGACGCGGTCGCCGGCCCATTGGGGACCTTGCGAATGCCTTGATCTACTCATTGTCCAGACAATATACAAGAAAATGTTGTTCAACCTAAATATGCGAAAGTCCTCCTTGCGCTTGCTGGTTTGTAACCGACGACTGCATCGAGCAAGGCGTGGGGCCAGGACCTCGACCAAACTGCTGCGCTTTTTGTCGGCTGTCTCCACAGCCACGCAGTCTCCTTATTTCTCTGTGGATAACCAAACAAAAATGGTGTAAATAATTTGAAAATTACCAGGTACGTACTTTCGTAGACTTCTGAGCTGCTGTCGCCTTCAGTTACGGTCGATATATTCGATATTGCTCATCGCGCGTTTCGAGGTGACCTGGTAGCCAACCAAGCGGCTATCCGGGGTCTTCACCTCTGGTCAGCTACCTACGGTGGCCACGAGATAGTGCACTTTGTGTATTTCTTTTACATTACACGGCTCGCAAATTATTTTTACTGTATTGAACATAGATGAACTAGAATTCTTGCCACAGGTATAAGAACGGTCGTTTGATGGCTGCTTGCCGCTCTGGCCCCAGCGCCCTTCCAGGGCATGAATATACGCAATTTCACAAAAATCTATAGAATTTACACACTTGCACTTCATTGAAGGAGTTATATGCTGTTGTACCTGTCGTGAGAGGAGCACGGCTCGCAACGGTGCGAGGGATCAGCACGGCGGCTGAACAGAGCATGGATCTCTCCAGCGAGACACAGTCCTTCTGTTCGAATTCAGCGTTACCAATTGAATTATGATGCATTTCTCACTTGTCTAATGTTTTTTCCCACTCCCCGAGGTGCTGGTATTTACTTCATCAGTCTCCGAGGCTTCACGAATTCATCTGGCCTGATTACGGTTGCAGCCAGCGGGCAGAAATGCATCTCATAACGTTCTGCAAATAATCCTAGGACTCCCTATATTTGCATAGAGCCTTATTAGTGCCGCTCTCACGCAGTACTGACCTTCCCGTAGACGGACTGTCCAGCATCATCAGCTCTCCAAAAGCAAAATGGATGTCTCCTATTACTCAGCTGATCACGCCTTGGCTAATGATGACACTGTGCAACGAAAATCTAGCGGCATCCGACATGCTCGACCGCACTGTCTTCATCGCAAGATATCCCTCTTGGGACCTAGTCCAAAGGCCACAATGTCCCTATTTTGCACACTTCTACGAGGAACAATTCCACCTATATCTGCCTTACGAGAACCTATTGGTGTAGACTGGGGACTTCGTCGCCTTCAGCACAAGTGAGGACTATCTAATGCACCGGGAACTGCTGGAGGCGTGCGGAGGAGTGCTTGAAACGGCCCGCCAGATGGCAGTTAAACACTTCCTGGACAGCCTGAACTCCAGTTATCACGAGGGCTGTTTATGTGTTTCAGTGGCTCAGAGGCACGCATGACACTGTGGGCACTCAGCACCAACGAGGTTTTCTCGGAACTTCGAGCAGACCTGTGCTCAGAAAGTCATGCAATACTACTTGTCCTCGATGCAGACAGTACTTGTTTGCCAGAACAATTGGAGCAGCTACAGAGACTGCTGCAGTCAGCTCAGGCTCATCTCCAGCCCAACCACCATCCCGCATTGTTTCTCGTTGCAGCAGTACGTGAATAAGCAAGGTGATACTCAAGTTTTGCGCGAGTTGTCCGCATCAATATGCCTTCACAGCTCGTCTAGCAATTCCGTCAATTACCAGCAGCCACCCTGGCAACGCAGTTCAAATTGCCCTCACTGATCCCTCTCTCTCCCTGCAACGATCGCAGCTGCGAAAATGCGCACTGTTTTACACCGCAGGGTGGACAAGGGGGACTCTGGGCTAAAGCTGCGGCAGAGTGCCGGCGGTTTGCAGCAGTTCATCACTGCCGCTTTCTTGAAGTGCAACCGCTGAGCACTGCGGGGACAGAGTCTCTATTGCATTTGTTGGCATCGAGTAATTCGCGTCCCGTCGAAGCCGAAGAGTGAGGTAGGAAGATGAAGAAGTGCAGCTTGTAGTGTGCAACGTTCACAGTCATGCAGCTGTCCTGAGTTGCACACCTTGGGAAGTAGAAACAAAAACCAAAATGGAGACCTCCACTAGGCACAATTTTTGGCATGTTGTGCAATTGCAGCATGACGTACCAGAATGGGGCATCAACTCAGCTGTCTGCCAAGGGTAGCGTTCAGGTTGCGAAAGTAGATATCATTACTGCCAGCATGGAATGTCTTCCATGGAATCTCATCCAGGGAAGGAACACCACTGTAACGCGGTTCTAATTCTGAGATGATCCGAAGCTTCACTAGCACTACTTCCATCAGCTATATTTCAAAGATACCATTATATTTGAAGCGCACGCCTCTTGGTTTTCCCGTTAGAGCAGGAGTGTCAATAGTGATGTCAGTAAGTACCTTGGTATGCCAATAATTGCATATTGAAGGACTGATTAATAACACGTCCAGTTCGCTGATACCCGTTTACACAGCTCCAGGCCTGAGTAGTCGTTGCCCCTGAGCCTGGATTGCGCACAATCGCGCTAGCAGACAGATGAGCTTCAACGTCCTTCAGCAACTCATACAGCTGCGGCTCGAGTGAGTTTTGAGGATGCGGGTACAACCTGTGTCTTTAACACAAAGTTTGATTCTTCTCAAGTGGTGACTTCGGTTCGCCGCGCTAGGCCGCCAGCGTGGAACCAAGAGCCCCCTTGGTCTCCAACATATGTGAGAAGGTTGCCTTCGGTTGTTTCCTCCTGGGACGCTGACTTCACTACTCTGACAACGCAAGATTCAAATCCTGTTGAAAGAGCCAGGAACCGAACTCTCCCACTGCTTCTACAATCACAGACTTCAGTTGTGTCCTCTAGAACCCGAATTCGCACGCTTGACCGCTTCACGTATGAGATGTGTATGATAATTTACTGATGAAGATGTCCACCGTGAGTGTTCCGTATCAAGTTAATATACCCCATTTCTAAATTGCCTTCTCCTTTCACTCCCATAGTCTTACTGAAGTTCATGCTGTTTTTGGCCACCGTGAAGCGGAGCTGCGAGGGGTGTATCCAGGAATGGACAGGGAGGTTGCAACTCCTCGTCGTAGCTTCCGATATGGTGCCACTTCGATGCTGGTGCTAAGTATCGGTGGCAACACCTGGCCATTAATATAAACTTAGAATATAGCAGAGTTGACTCAAGGAATGTTGCGAGCCCTCGATCTGATCTGGGATCAGTTGTAAGCTGCAAATGAATTGAAATACATAAGGTAATCGTTTCCAGCTGACATCCTTTCCATTCACGAGACAGCAAGGGAACAGCAGCCCAACGGTCTGGAGCCGGTAAAGAAAAAGCGGCCTGATATGGGTTGTAGTGCACCCTGGTGTTCTGGAACGCAACTTCACATGCATGCACAACAAAGCAAGGTTGCTACGTGCAATAATACTATAGACGGTTGTTGAACATTTATTTGATCATCAGTGACCAGCCTCCACGTCAGGGCAGCAGTCAGAGAGCGATTGGGCTGGAAGGGGTGCAGAGTGCGCTTATTGCGGTTCAGGGCAAGTTGCAGAGAGGCATCCGTGAGGCGGTGGCCATCATCAAGCAGTAGCTGTTTTGGCTGTTGCCGTTGTGAAGCCTGTTGCCGCTGCTGATGATGATACTGCCACTGCTGTGGCTGATGCTTTCACTGTTGCTGGTATAGAAACATCCGCAATGCTCCACACCGGGACACCAGCACGACTCGCTGTTGTTGCTGTTGCTGCTGTCGGTGCTACGGAGCAACGGGGAGTAGGTGGACTGCGAGACCCCAAATAACCTTATGACTGGTTTTAGCGTGTCCCTGGAGATTTGCAACTGATAGGTACATGCGGCAAATTCGCAGACGATCCCGGATATCCCCGAACAGCTGTCTTGGCAGTGGTGAAAGGCTATCCGGCAAGTTCCGGACGGTGAATGACAGCCGCAGAGAGGGGAAACACAAGGTTGCTCTCGGCAGTAGCGCAGAACAGTCTAGAAGCAGGAAAGGAGACGGAGATAACGTGCAAAAAGTAGTTACCTGGGTAGACCGCATGGATTGAAAAGCTCTAGGCTCATCTTCATTCGTGACACTGGCTTAGCTTCTCAAAAAATAACCCAAGACCCCAAATTAAGCTGCTACGGGGATGCGCTAGCTGTGCCTGTCGTAAAATAGAAGAATGCACGCAAATATTCCTGGTGGATTGGTCTGCGCTGCTGGCCCTCAGAAATTCACTGTAGGTGTCGGTCCCCTGACAAATTCACACAGTATCGTGTGTGTTTTTCTCACACACACTTGTTTTTCTTTGGCCCTTCCGGCTTGCAATACGGGCGTCAACGATCTTAGTGTCTTCCAGCTGTATCGTTCCTCTATGGCGTTGCTGCTCTTTTGCCTGGAAAGCGCGCAAAGGTTTTGGTGATTCTTTAAGCCACTTCAGGCAACCAATATTAATAATGTGGCGAGATCTCCATGCTGGAGGTAAACCAACGATGTAGGCCATCGTATTAGCTCGCGAACGAATAGTAAAATCTCTTACTCTACGGTAGACTGACTTCTTTGGCTTTCCATCCCACTGCGAGCATTGGGAGGTGGAAGGGAGGTCCACTAGAAAGCTCGTCTGGCTTGAAAGTGACTGAAGAGCGCCGCTTGTCGTAGGTTCTTGCTTGCCGTTTTCCCGCTTTCTTCATGCATATGCGGGCTGCTGCAAGCTGTGTATGCGGGCGTGTGGAACTGGCTTCCGATAGCCAGATCTAACGTCAGTTCAGGCAACGGTGTGTCGGTGTAAACCCGGGATGTTGGAGAACAATGTGTTGAAGAGTGCGCTGTTGTATTATAAAATAAGTCTCCGCAAGGAAGGAAATCAAGACACTTTTAAATTCTGCTGGAGACTCTTCGCCAGGTGTCAGGGATTGATTATCTCTTTGGACAGTAAAGTGGCAGCCATACAGCTAATTTCGACGCTTTCTACATCCATCCAGACCGTTTAGGGCTCCTTCTCAGGTAGCAGATGCCTCTGCCTCATTCCTGCGAAGGGAAGTGGTTAGCTTGCAACTATCCGCTGCTTTTTCGAGTAATTGGCTTGCTGAATATCCATCACCCCAACTGCTGTGTCGCTGGCATCTGCTGTTAGGAAAGAAGTGTTTGCCGAAGTCGACGAGTGTAGCGTGGTCTGCCTACATTTTGCGCAGGAGCATTCACGTGGCGTTGGCAGACTGCGTGGAAGTGAATACAAACGCTCCATCAGCGGGTACAGAGGTGAAACATGCAGTAAAGGAAGCTGTGTTGCAGCTTCCTTGTGCGCAGTCGTGCGGCTGGCGTGCTTGCGTCGCCAGACGCAGCCAGGTGCGCTGCAACTACAGTTTGGCGGCCTCCTCCCCGCAACACCCATGGCCTGAGCTCAACGGCCAAGGTGCCTGGGGACCGGAGAAGTCTTTACCTTCATTGGAGCACGCTTTTGTCCTTGATTAAGGCCAGAAAGCTACCGTTATATATACAGCTGTTCAAACTTCATTTAAATAAGGGGAGGGAGTCCATCATTGGACTTCTGTTCAACAAGGGCTCATGCTTCTCGATGTATCGCTCTATCGACAGTTTCCGTCGTTGTAGCTCGTTCAATTCTGCCATGGCTTCTTCCTTTGCCAACCTGAGGATAAACCTACATCGTCACGCAAGAATGCTCCATAACTCAGAGGCATTCTGGGTGGGCAGTACCCTCGCTTAGATGCAATCACCATCGTCCTACGCCCCTTCTAACAGAGAAGAAGCCAATAACAGTTGTGGATGTGTGGAGGCATTTTGAAGACTAAGATACGCAGGTCGAGAGAAACAAGAATCTTTCCCACTGCCTCTGCATCGTGGCCCCCGTCATATCCGGAGCGGCGTCAAACTACATTGCAACTCCCGATTGTCCTGCTATCTGGACCTGCGTTTGACTACTTAAGATACTAGTTTCCCAAAAGCAGCTAACCCCCACACAGTCACCAGCCGGCCTGGGACCGACGCCTCAAGTGCGTGGGCCTGAAGAGGAGTTGACCTGATACGAATTGCAACGCGTCTTGCTGCAACCAGCCGTGCAATGCAACTCCCCATGGATGCACAACCACGCCGCTACTGCTGCATCCACCCACTCTCTAGACAACTGCTCAGCACTTACTCGGCCCTCAACTGCCAGCCTGCACTCAAACATGAAGGCACAGGCCAACTTCACAAAGATAATGCTACACACTATTCTGCAACCCGTGCCGCGGAAGAAGCCCCACATGCATCCGTAAGCCTGTTCTCTAATGGATGCGCCGCCCCATCAGCAAATATTACTCGCAGATCCACCCACACCGGCACAGTGTTCCTGTTCACTCACATGTCAACCATAGCCTCAGGGGTTGGGTACATGTCTGAGCAAAATCTGAACTAGGAACGAATTCTGTAGATCTCCACGCAACGAATAAGCAAAGCATGCACCTGGTTTGATAGGAGGTTTCCTGCAGGCATCATCGCTCACACCCGCCAAGGGACATCGTCGTGGGAGGTTGCCTGGAAATAGCCGTATGACCAACTAATTCGTCCCTTTGGTTAACGAAAAACATTTTGAATTCAAGAAGTGTGACCAATGTATTGCGGAAAATAACGGAGATATGAAGAAGAGCGCTTCCATGCAATGCAGTCAGTGAGTGGCTGCGGTGTTCAAACGCGGGAGACCGAAGGGGACATGGGGCAGCCGCCACTTCCAGGCTCCCATACCAAAGCAGAGCAGGAGGACACCGCAACGAGTTAAATTGTTTATTATGTTAGCCCAGGGGCATCTGATTAATTAGATAACTACTACAGTGTCCAACATATTAAGACGAGCAATTATGCGACGCCATGCAATCCCTTGAGGTTTCTGAGGTCCAGGGGCACAGGCGGCTATTTTAACTTCGGAGTTGTCACTGTGCATTTGTTCATATGTGCTCCAAAAGGGATGCGGTAGACGTAAGGCTGCTTTGGAACTGAGGGGGTCCCGTTTCCACGCGCAACGCGTGCGTGTCACATGCACTACGCGAACGCCCCTCAGCGCCGGCTGCAACAGTCGTGTCATTTTATTGTTTGCGCAACCAAAAAAAGCGGCGGTGCCCCCATCAGAAACAACCACAAGTCTGGACTAGCACACGGTGGCCCCTCAGAAAAATCATCCGGCAACCAGCGGGTTCAAAGGGACCGCGGTTGAGGAAGTTAAAGGGAGAGGGAACAACGGTATGCTGCAGCACATATCAGTGAAGCGGGTGCGCGTTTTCAAGTAGCAGAACCCCAGATGTCCTCCTGGTGGAGCCTGGCCGCCATTCTCACCCGCGCGGCCTGGGTCGGCGGCTTCCTCCTGTCGGCTGTTGTTGGTAAGCTTAGTGCCTCATGTCTGCCCATCGTTGCTATCACAGTGCTGCGTCTAGTAAAAGTCTGTATAGCGTGATTTATCACCTTGAATGACGCGATTGTGGGTAAGCTGGCGGTGTCAGTATTGTTTCAACGGGTGTGCGCATGCAGGCGTGCTGTGGTTCTTCCAAGAAAAGCTCGTCTTCTACCCTGCAAGTACTGAAAGTGCACCCGCTTGCCCTTCGCTAGAAGTAGTCATCATTTGAACAATTGGGGAACTCTCCGCAGTGAGAGTTTTCTTGTCCGGCGGAGATCCGCAGTTCTGTTTGCAGCAGCACTTGTGCTGTGTTCGTGCATGCAGTTCCTAAAGGCTATGAGACGCCAGATAAAAACCCAAAGGGGCTACATCATCCGGGAGAAAGAAGTGAGACTTGCAGGCGAAACTGGAACCTTCTTTCTCCGCCTTTTTCAGGGCTTGCCTGTTTCTAGGATGTTTGCGTGCGCTGCAGATTTGCCGTTTGACGATGTCTACATTAGAACCAGCGACGGCTTGACCCTTCATGGTTGGCTTCTGCGTCAGCCAAACGCTCTGAAGGTACCCACCTTCCTTTACTTCCACGGGAATGCCGGCAGTAAGCGAACTTATCCGCTGACCCACGTCCTTTATACGCTGGTGACAAACGCTCCGTTGTGCCGAACTCGTTCCATATTATTTAGCTGCTTCACCACTTGAGTGTTCTGGGAGTTCCGAATGGATTCGCGCTTTCATCTTTTTTCAATGAACGTTTTCATCCCCATTGTGCACTCCAGATTCCAAAGTTTAGTCCTTTTTGTTTATCTCAACGTGTTTGCAGACATCGGATTTCGTCTTCCCAACTTGGAGCTGATGTTCCGCATGGTTGGCGTAAATATACTGATCGTGTCATATAGAGGGTGAGCGCAAATTCATGTGCAGAGGCCTAGGTTTCTTGAACGGGAAATAGCGTACCAACTAGCGTTACCCCACTATTTTCTTATCCGTCGCACATCATGTTTTTCTCCGCCTGAGTGGTATGCTTTTGCTTGTAGGTATGGTTACAGTGAAGGTTCACCCACCGAGGAAGGCGTTTATACGGACGCGGAGGCGGCCTTGGATTTCATTTTGGAAAATGGGACTGTCAACAACAAGGATATTTTTGTCTTCGGTCGCAGCATTGGGGGTGCGGTGGCAATAGAACTCGCGAAACGCAGAAGCAATGAGGTACAAAGTTCTTAGCTTTTATGCACGAGTATAACGACGTGCTCTGAGCACTGTGCTGGGTTGTTGCTCATGTTAAGCTTGCCATTTGCTGCTCAAGGCATTGTGGATATAAGCGTGCTGGAGCTGCACAGCCATTATCTAGACAGTAGTTGCGAATGCGCTTCTGTCTGTCCATGGTTGCACTAGCTAGCTGATCCACTGCCCCTGCATCTACGTCAATTTTCCCGCAGCTGAAGGGCATCGTGGTGGAGAACACGTTTACGTCGCTGCTGGAGATGCTCTACATTGTCTTCCCTTTCTTGAGCCCATTCAACCTGCTGGTGAAGGCCGTGCAGGTGAATTCGATTTTCTGCCCCTTGCTTCCACAGAATTAGTTCGCAAAACTTTTGAATCGTACTTCACTGGGAGGTTGGGCACTCAGTTTCTTATGCCGCAGCTGTCGCTAGGGGGGATGCTTCGGAAATCAAAACTGTTGTCGCTGTTTTAGGTATCCTAGGCACCCTTTGTGAGTGCGCCGTGCTGCTTCACATAAAAGGGAGCGGTAGAAATGTGTGCAGGGCGCTCTGCTTGTGTTTGTGTTGCAGCGGATGTACATGTTAAACGACGAGAAAGTTCGCACATTGGTTCTACCTGTTTTATTCATTTCGGGGCGCCGAGATACACTCGTCCCTCCGTCGCACATGGACGTGCTATACAGCGTAATTCCGCACCTAGTTCGGTCACACTCTTGTTTGGGGCAGCTTATTGATACATATATTGGTCAAGGTTGCTTCTTAATTTCGTTTTGTATCACTATCTGCTGCCTGGCGCATTGGCACTGTTGGTCGCGGGGTGGGTCCGTGATTGCTTGCTTTCTTTGTAACAAACACGTCTGAACGGTATGTGCGGATTGCTTGATTTGCGTCTGACAGACATGCGGTGCTCGCATAAAGATGCGAGAGGACGTTGAAAATGGAGATCACAACGACACGTGGGAAGTCGGGGGTCAAAGTTACTACAATAGGCTTCGCGAGTTTGTCCAGGTGGCACTTTCGGAATCGTCGTCTTCTGAAGTCGGCCCCCACTGCGGAACCCATTCAACCATCAGCGATGCGTCAACAAATGTCTCATTGAGACAGCTGCGGCCAACTTCCTCCGTAACTGAGGAGGCTTTGTGCAAGTAATCGCTCGGGAGCTGCTGTTTCGCCGACAACGTTACGTCACATGTATCAATCCATTGTTCACTGGTGGGACAGCAGTTGCCAGCAATCACATCGGTCTGTGTACTTGTTTTTGTTTTATGAAATGCCTGCTGAAAATATCGTGGCGATCACTATGAAAAGTTAGCAACCGTCACTTGAATGAAGACCATCTTCAACAAACACCTATGGAATAATATAATTTGCATGTAGCAGCTCCCGCCAAGGCACAGCTGTGTGCCTCCTTACTGCGGCATCGAGTTATTTTTGAAGCATTCGATATCGATCGTCCGGAGAACACTGCTCCAATGTGTTCTCCCAAGCTGGTGCAGCAGTTGGATGCCTGTGATAGAAGAGGAATTTTATCGTTTCCGGCAGGAAGCTCACTAGACACAACGGTAGCTCTTATATGTTACCGTCTCAGAAGCGGAAAGTGTAGAGTGTTGCAGTCTGAGGGCTAGCTGCTCCCCAAGCTCGACGAATACGGGCCACGTGGGGTTTGCAGAGGCCCCTTTTGGCTTGAAGACACTGCACATGGAGATTGAATGCATCTCCACTGTGTTTCTTTGACGCTATTGTTTATTTATTATTGCCTTGTGCCCTTTAAGGTGTACTTTTCAAATACCACTGCCCCATCCGTCGTGTAAGTGTACCACTTCGCGGGCGTTCGTACGCTTAGGGCTCGGATCCACCACAGCACAGGAGGAATATAGGCCACTGATCAAAGAAGCAGCAAGATGTGCCTTTATGAGTGAACGCGAGATCATCAGCTGGATGCTGAGATATGAACTGTTCGGAGACTGAAGCTTCGCAAAATCAAACAGAGTACTAGCAGAAGCAGAGCGACCTCACATATGCGACCGCATGCTGAGCGCGAGGCTTGACGAATGGTCCAGCCCCTGTAACTACTCACGAGCACAGGAGCAGCCTGTGTCTAACTCGTCTAAAACATCCTCCCCTTCTCAATTTTGGTTTAATTAGCTGTAGACAATGAGTATGCTGCAGTTATGGCTCGCAACATAACCGCTGTCTACCTGCCATTTGAAACAAAACCAAACGGTGGGCGGGCGGCTACTTGGGAGTCGTGATTTCCTCTGAAAGCATTGCACCGTCCGTTCCTATTGAAGTTTCAACATCTTATTTATATTTGTCTATTCTTTCGGGTGCCGTCAAGGAGGGGACGGGGAGGAAGCCCAGCATGGTTTCTGCACGCCAGTCGTTGACTCACGGTTGCTGGCGGCGGTTGGGGCCGTAGTAGACGAAAGTCATTGAAATATCCGTTCCCTTCTTTCCTCTTAGTTCCTTATCGTGAAGATGGACTCTCAGGACTCAACCCTAGTTGGTCGCTCCCTAAAGGGAGGTGGTACAATGCAACAGTACGCAGGTGGGGGGTGCCGGCAAATGCCCACTTGGAACTCTGTTGAGAGGAATGCATGCAGCGCGCGCCTGCAATTTCTTTGTTTTGTCGTTGAGACCATAATGTCGGCCCCTCTAGCCTGACTTTGTGTTTTGCTTTCAGAGGCATTTCGGCGGACGACTACGAGAGTCAAGGTCGACCCCCGTGCTGCAGCCAGTGGGACCGCGCACGAACGTTTGTAGACAAAAGTGTATTCATTGTTTTCTGTTTAGTCTGTTCTGTCACTGTGTCTGCTAGTCCTCCTCCTTAAGGGCCAAACACTTAGGGTTTATGGCCACTAGACCGGCCTGCCGCTGACGATATCTGTGCGTTGCAGCGACAATGCCGCAAGAGAACTCCACTGCCCAATCTAATTTCCCTGTAGATGGAACTGGCCACTTGCTACAGGGGAGTTGGAACTCACCCACAAAATTCGACCGCCTGCGAGATCTCAGCTTGCTCACAGGTCAGTGGGCTGTCACCCTGCATACGTGGCTTCCAGGCATATGAATCTAGCGAACAAAAGCCCCTCCACTCACCCTAAATTCTACACTCGCCTATAGATGTACATGCTGTGTTTTTAGAGAGAGATGAAGCAGAAGTGTTTCCTCCACTCCGCCAGGAGATCACGTATACACTTCCTACACCGCCAGCCACACAAGAGACAGAACCGGAATTTTGGCACCCTACAAATCCATCCACCATCGCGTGGGTTCTTCTTCCGTCGGCCAGGTTTTGTTTGGCTCTTCCGTTTCTCCTTGCCTCTAGAGCTTTTTCAAATCGTTTGAGATACGCGTAGTGCTAGAGTTATTGATCGAGCTTGTTCCGCCGTCTTGGGCTGCGTGCCTCGCTCCCCCATTCCGTTCCTTTTGTGCTTTCATTGGTGCGCGTTTGCAGTGCCAGAAGACACCCAGTTGCAGAAACTTTCCTCGGGGGTGATACCCTTCCAAGGCAGTTGATCTCTCGGTTGAATGCCAGCGACGTACGCCTTCTTGCTGGAGAGACGGAACAGCTCACAGCTCCCTTTGTGAGAGTGGAAGGAACATCTGAAAAATACCGTTTCTTTCCGGCATCTGAGGAATTGCCTTTATCTGGTCTCTGGCACGATCCTCCCCTTTTTAGTGACGCTGGAAAGGGTCAAACCGCCTTAAAGTTCAAGCCGAAGGAGCCGTTGGGAACTACGAACAGCAACACAAGATCGTTACCGCCGGATCCTTCGGGACTTCCGATGGTCCCCCCACGCCCTATATCGCTGTCTGAGCAGCAAGTTAAAACAGCACCAAGAGCGGCAATGCAGTACACACCGGAAGACATAACAGTCTATCCAGGAGGAATCCCAGTGGAGAATGTAGTAGACATCCAGGAAAAAGCCCTTTTTAAGTCGTTCGAACAGCTTTCTCAAGACTCGGTCGTTGAAAATCTCATGCTTGAAGCGGTGAGACCAGGGTTCAAAAGGGGGGCGATACAGCAACTCCAGCAGCCTACTGACATGCAATGGAGGGAGCAGCAGCACTGGGAGAAAACGAGAGCAAAGAAGGCAGAAGGAGAGGCGGTAGTTCCGGCTGAGCCACCTACGAAAACCGAGAGGGCAGCGCAAACGAGCGGCAAGAAGGTTACATTTGATTTACCAAGCTCTTCTTCACCGCAGCAGATGAGTTCCAGTGGAACGAACTACGCCGAGGGCGAGCTAGAGCAACTAACGGAACGTCTCCATCAGATCCAGCACGCGAACCAATCTCATGAGACTCAAAAACGAGCAGACGTTAGCGGCGTCGTGCCGGGGTCAGCATCTGATGGGCTGTTGAAGGGTACCCACGAGTCTACCGGTGATACGTTCGTGAACGAGCTCATATCACGGTGTTCTTTAAAGTTGAGAACTCTGAGTGGCGACACAAAGTTTTCTTCAGTCGAGCCCAAGCCTCGCAACTCGACTGTTGCGCCTAAAGAGATAACTCGCCCTTCTCGCTTGTTAAAAGACATCGAGGCTGTAGAGATCCGCAGGAACCAGAGGGGCGGAAGCAAACCGGGGGTAGAGGGAAACCGTTCAGGACAGCATAAAGCCGGTTCCACCCTTTATTTGCCGCAGCCGACGGAAGAACCGATATCTCTTAAATGCTCAAAAGGTATGCAAGGACTACGGGCACTTAGGGGAAGACCACGCGTTCGCTCCCCCCAATCCATGCCAAAAGCAGATCTTGTTTGTCTCTCACGGTCTCTCCTGCCCGCGTCTTCAGACGTGGACGAAGAGTCTTTTGTAAGTGAAGAAGAAGCAGTTGAACACATTCATGACACTGTCATTGATCCTATGGATAAACCGTCCTATGAGGTATATCACAGCACGCCTACACCACCGGAAGACCTTGTCGACGCAACCCCGACTTTGGATGAGCTGACACGAAACTTCCTGCCCACCACAGGGTACCCTCATGATGCGAACAACAACGACTACCCTGCTGCAGTCCCTGCGTTTGTTTCCCGCCTATCAAAATCTCGAGATAGCCGAATGTCAGTGCCACCTGCCGCAGCAGTTCTGCATGCCATCCCGAAAGAGTCGGACGCTTGTTCAATAGTTCAGGCAATGCCTACGGATCCGCGGTCGGGGGCTTCCCAAATCACGGAAGTTGCGCTTGCAAACATGAGTGGGAAAGAAATTAGGAACGTTGAGGAGCTTGTGGCTGGTGGATTTGTTGCACTCCAACGCCAGACACACAAGTTAGATTACAGGAACCCATGGGAAGACGATAAGCTGCACCTCAAGATGATTGTGAATGAACCGATCCACGCCAGAGACCCACTATTCGCGGAGAGACAGAATGAACTCCTAAACAAGTGGAAATATCCGGCAAACGAAATTTCACCCGGTTATTACATTAAAGAGGCAAATCTGGAGGACGTCCGCCAGGCGATCCTCGCCAACAAACAGAAGCGTTCCATATTTGACCTCCAAAGTAAGTGATGGCACTTGCGACAGTTCGAACAGGGGTCCCGTAGCTGCTAGTTGCTGCTCAAGTGGAAGAAGGGTGGCAGCAGGCTAGAGCAATTTATGTAGCAATATTGTACGTGTGTACCGTGCATGACAGAGGCCCTTAGGGAGGCGAAGGAGCACGAAGAAGAGGAACTTCGAAAACGCCGGGAAGCGGAAGATGCCGAGATTGCAAAGCGTTTACGAGAAGGCCATGAGCGGGAGCAGGCTGCTGCGGCCAACGTAGAACAACAGCAGCCGCAGCCTGACGGCGCGCCTGCTGAACCGGCAGGAGCTATAGAGACAACACAAGAACAGCCCTCAGAAACTGTTGAGCAGGCACAAACCGTTGAACAGCTTAAGAAGGCTTACCGAAAGCTCCGGAAGATGGGGAATGCAGAAGACATAGAAGAGATGAAGCGCATCAAAAAGCAAATAGCTGAACTCACAGGACGCAAGAAGAAGGCGGAAGCTCATTTGAAAACGGTATGTGTGTTCTGTCTGCTTGTTCACTTCAAATGACGTTTATCAGGGAATAAACTCTATACGTGAAACATCTTCTGGACCCGAGACCGCTGCGCAACTTGCACAGTGTATACTGGTTCAGGATAAGCATTTTTGTGAACGCTGTTGCGGCTTGGCGCTCAGGGACGTCGGGAGGCACTAGCCCCCTCACCGGACACTGAGCAACCAACATGGAAAACAGACGAACAAGTCGAAGACGAAAAAAGAAAAGAGCGAGTCAGGGAAATGCTGAAAACGCAACAAAGGGGGGCAGCAGGCATGCTGGCGAAGGTCATAGAAGGAAGAGGCATCGAAGTCCCGGAAGAAGATGAAGACGAGAGTCCGGGAGAGGAGGACGAAGAGGAGAGTCAAGACGAGGATGATCAAAGTGCGGACGAAGAAGCAGATAGCCAAATCAGCAGCTATGACGGCACGATTTCGTCGGGCTCAGTGAGTAGCTACGAGTCCACAGAACATCCCATCTTCCAACGTTCCGAATACTCTGCCTTGGAGTATCAGGCCGTCCCTGAGTCTCTGCAAGAATGGTTGAAGCTCCCCGTCGACTACTGCGGCAGGATGCTTTTAGAGAGCAGCCAAGCGACTACGCTGCATCCACGCAAGTTTGGGACTCGTGTATTGCCAGCCATGCGAAGTAGAGCCAGTGGGCTGAAAGAGCAGATTCGGATGTTCCTTATGTTGGAAGCAAGAGGACCCGTAATTCTGGTTTACTGTTCACCGGAACATGTCCCTAAGAAGAGGTTATTTAATTTCTCTGCTATCTGTAGCAAGGCAAAAACTTCTGAGGCATCTGAAGTGTCCCCCCAAGAGTGGAAATACCTATGTGCTGTCGCTTTGGATAACACTGGAGAAGTACAGGATGTCGACATGATGGGCGGCGGTTCCGCCGCACCATACAAAGCCATCAAAATAAACGCGCGCATTGTTCAAGATACAACAGCTCCTCCATCGGAAGCAGATTTAGCATCCTTCACCAGGGAGCAGCTCGCTTTGCGTGATAAAGCGTATTTCAGTGGGTTTCTCAGTGCGGACACAGACACCGAAACAGCGGAGTGGCTAACGGTTTTCAATGGGCGCAAGGCATTCTATCGCTATCTTTCTGCATGTATGGATGCCTCTAAGACACCCATGCTTCCAGTTGTGGCAAGTCTTTGGAGTCCTGGCCCCAGAGAAATTGTACTTCAAGGCGTGCCCTATCACAAGGAAGTAGACAAGGCTATTTTTGCTTCCTTGAAGGTGTCCTATTTGGATTCTTTGTGCTGCGGGTGGAGAGGCATGGACGCAGAAGGTCTAGAAGCATCCTTGCAGAACGTTGCATGCAGAGTGAGAACGCTGGATCTGACGGCGAACTTGTTTGGCTCCACCGTGCTGGCATGGCTGGGTTGCCTCTGCAGTAAACTAAGAGTTTCTCACCTTTGCCTTGCAGAGAACAACGTTGCTGGAGATTCAACGGCAGCCCAGGGTATTGCAAATCTCATGGCAGAACCAGATCCTGTATGTCTGGACTTGAGGCGCACAGCCATTGTGGACGAGGACTGTCATCTCATCGCCAGGGAGCTGGAGAACTCCATGCAGCCGGGCCTCGTGCCCAAGATGGTTAACGTTGGAGAAAACGATATATCGGTGGAGGGCTTGAAGGCGCTTGCTGCAGCTGTGGTCAAAACACTGCCCCGCTTCAAGGTCCTGTGCCTTCCCAACATACCTGCACTTGGCACCGAAACACTGCAAAACGTTCTCAAAGAAGTGCCACAGATGCGAACGGCGCAGCTCTCTAGGGACCATCCATGTTTTCCTTTCCGCTCGCTAAACGAAATGGAATTGCCAGAAAGGTGCCTGTCGTTGCCTGCCGTATTTAGCGGTAGGCTGTTTGTCGAAGTCGATAGGCATGCCTCGAGCCCTCCCGGGAAGCTGGCAACCACAACTCTTTTTCTGGCATTCTTTGAGGTCAGGGGCCCAGCTCTTCTGCGGTATTCCACTCCGCCAAGACCCAAACCAAACGCTGCCACGGCAAGCAAACGCCCACCTGGGGCGCCACTCGGAACCCTTGCTCGTTCTTTTGGGGACGGACTGGAGGGCATCTTCTTAACGTCTGTTTCATTAACAGCTTCAAGGCTTACTGTGAAAGGCAAAAAGATTCTCTCGAGCGACTTGGTATCCAGGGACAGTTCTGAGACTTGGGTGCTCCAGGGAGAGTCTGAAGATTACATACGGGAATGGTTTAGAGTGCTTAGAATCAGGTGAGCTGATATGCGGAAGCTTATTGCATTTGACCTCTTCAGCATTGTAAAAGCGAAACGGTACTGGTGTAGAGTGCAAAATAGCCCGAACATCTCGGCAACGAAGCAGTGGCGTGGTTTGATAAGTGGTTTTGCTCTGTTGTGAAACGTCTGACAAATTTTATGCCTATATATGTGTGATGCAGACAAGCAGGTGTAGCGTGTGACAGCATTGGGAGGAGTTCCAATGAGGCGCTCCACCCTGGCGTGGGCCAGTACTGCAGTAGCTGTTTCAGACGAAGCCTTGAACTGGGTGGTCGCCGGTTGGCCCCAGGACAGTTTGCTCGCTTGTTTAAGGCAGTTTCGACAGATTTCCGTCTCAAAAGTGTCGATATGAGCAATATGGAATTGGACGTTGAGGCGTTACAGAACTTCCCAGAAGTTGCTTTCTGCAAAAGTGAACTCACTCTCCTTGATCTGTCATTCAACAATATAACACCTCAAGGTGACATGTCCAACGTAATTGCCTTCTGTGGCAGCGCAAAGAACTGCGCTTGCTTGGTGCTAGACGGAAATCCGCTCGGAAATACTGAAGCAACCGCAGGCTTTGTCTTCAAGCTCCTGGAGTGCCGGGTTCAGAATTTGTGTCTCAATGCATGCGGCCTTGGGGATACATTTGCTGAAGCCTTGACCAAACAGATAGCAACTGAACCCAAGCGGTTCCCCTTTATCACCGCCTTGGAACTCCAAACAAACTCTATATCTGTGGACTGCATGAAAAATTTGCTGGATGTCTTAATAAGTCGCTGTCCTGGTCTGTTGAAGCTCAGTCTTTACGGCAACGGATTTGATAATATTGGGCCATTTATTCGCCGCCTAGCAATCGATTACACCAAGACCCATCGTGACACTCCAACTCGAAAGGTCACTTACTGCCGCCGCCAGGCTAAGAAACCGAATACTGTCGTCCCACGCAACCCAGAGGCGACTCCGTCTTCAGACAAGTCGGCTCCTGCAGCTGCTCAACCGACAACAGCAATCAATTCTGCCCTTCCTCCAGCTAAGGCCGCTACGACGACAAGTCAGGGCTCCACCCCAAAACCTGCTGTTCAAAGCGCTTGATAGCACCAGAAGTATCGCCTCCCAGACATGCACTGGTTGCTTCAATATCATGTTTGTGGTTATGCTGCTCGGTGGTTTAAACGAGCCTCCGATGACCAAAGCTGGTAGCTGACACCATGGAACCTTGGCAAATTCAGCATCGCATGTAATTTAATCAGTGAGAGCAGACCACTGCAGAAAGCGAAAAGCCTATCGCGCTATTCAAATCGATGAGCTTTCGTGGGTCTGAACACATTTTTACCTTGGCTTGGCGGTAACTCCACTGAGCCTGGCATGCGCAGTGCGCAGTGATAGAACTTGTGGCATCATTTTCCTGGGACGATGCGTCCTGAACTGCCGACTGTTTAACATTTTTGCGGCTACTTAGTTACACATAAAACGGCATTTTGGCATATGATTCCATGCAAGGGCACGCACTGCCCTGGTATTCCGTCGCATATCCCCTTCATTGCTTCCATATATATATATATATATATATATATATATATATATATATATATATATATATATATCTGTGTGTGTATGTGTGTGTGTGTGTGTGTGTGTGTGTGAGCAACCTGAACTTCCTTCCTGCCCTTGTGTATACGATTTGTTTATTACTTTGTATCGTAAGAAGATATCTTTCGCATTCGTGCCTGTCGCCGAGCGCTCATGCCGTACACCAGCACGATATCCTCTCGAACAAAATTCTGGACGTATGTGCTTCATCAGCAGCCGAGCTTCGGAATAGAAGCAGCAAAGTTCAAGAGAAAGGGGTTGGCTTTCCACCCTTCTGGTTTAGAAGGCTTCCGTGAAGGCCTGGCGGTGGGGACCTGACATGTTACATGCCCAGCAAACTTATTGCATTTGTAGTGTGATTGGTGGCATCGTTTGCTGTCGCTTCTACGGTAAAGGTCTTTTGTGTGGGGGATTATAGGCGGAAGAGCTGTATGGGTCGGCACGAACGGTGTAGCGTTCCAGCGTGTCGCTTTACTACTATACTAGATTGGATAGCTATTAGAAGATATGGAGCTGGGTTCGGTCGTACATCACGCATCGTCAGGGCACGCGCATGGGTACTCCTAGCTGCTACAAAGTGACTCCAAAGTAAAGTTGTCGAAACTTGGTACAACTGGTTCTCCTTGGGGAGGACCCGTGTGAGCTGTGGGATGCTTCTTCTGACTGTTGAGTGGCAAGCAGTTGCGGTTAGGATCGTTCTATAGGCTTTGCAGGGGTGAATTATATCTGTAGTAAAAAGGTATTTCGTTTAAAATGGTATTCACCGGGATTTGAAAAGTTTAGATGCGTCATTATAGACATTCGGCGGAGAAAGGCAAGGAGCGGTTGTTGATAGACGCGGTCACCTTCCGGCGCCCCCCGCCGAGACGGTCACCTGTCGGCGGCAGCGGACTGGAAGTGGGCAACTGTGGAGCTGCATTTTTCTCCGGAAAAGAGCAATTGCCTTCACTTTTTGTTAACAGGTATAATTTTGGGGTTTGTAACCGATTTATCACCTCGTATACACGTACACAATGACCCGCCTTATGTTGGCGGCGCTCGCCGCCTCCGCGGCGGTTTTCACGGTTGAGACGGTTTCTGCAGCCTTCATGCATCCAGTTAGCGACGGGAAAGGAACTCCTATGTATTCCAAATCCAAAGGGCCTCCTCCTCCACAGGAGATTTGCCAGACAATTCCAGTCCAAGTGGACTCAGTTTGCTTCGAAAATGTTCCCTTCAAGGAGGCATACGTCTGCCCTCAGGTAGTCGAGAAACAGGTGTGCGATAAGGTACCAGTGGAGGTTGCTGACACCTGCTACAAGCCCACAAACGCCTTGGAGGCCTACGATTGCAAGAAAGAGGTGAAGAAGGAAGAGTGCAAAATGGTGCCTAAACAGTGCTTCAAGACCATCACCGAGCAGGAGGAGTACGGCTGCGAAGAGGAGCAGTGTGAGACCGTTGTCAAGAGGATTCCTCAGACTTGTTTTAAAAAGAAGAACTCTAAGGAGAATTACCCGTGCATGAAGCACAAGAAGCAGAAGGTTTGTCAGGAGGTTCCCCAAGAGTATGAGAGCACTTGCTTCCGCGAGGAAAGCCAGCAAGAGCTGGTCCCCTGCAAAGGCAAAGAGGAGGCTGCAGCAGTGAGCTTCGAGGAGAAATGCACCATGGGGATGCAGGAGGTTGAGACCACCTGCGAGAAACAGGTAATGGCCCAGCAGGAGTACCCATGCACGAAAAGAGAAAAACGCAGGGACTGCGAAGTTGTGCCTCAGAAGGTGACAGAAATGTGTGAGGAGATAGTGGAGGAACAGAAGCCTTACAAATGCAAGAAAAAACAGATGACCCAGAAGTGCAAGATGGAGAACGTCAGTGTTCCCGCGACGTGCGAGAAGAAGAAAGGTGACAAAACCGAGTATTACGAATGTGAAAAGAAGGTGAAGCAAGAGGTGTGCAAAGACGTTGAGGAGAACGTCGAGGCAGTCTGCTATCAGCTTGTCTCCTCCAAGCAGCCGGTCCCATGCAAAAAGAAGAAGATGGGAGAAGTATGCGTAGACAGGGAAGTTGAGGTGCCCAGCACTTGCTTTAGGGAGGTTCCCGTAATGGAACCGTATCCGTGCATGAAGAAGATAGATGTGCCTAACTGCGTCAAGATCCCGATGTGCCCTCGGTTCCACACCCAGAAGAAGGCGTATCCTTGCATGGAAACAAAGATGAAACAGGAATGCCATGTCGAGGAGGTACCTTATGAGGACACTTGCTCTCGGAGCTTCACCGAGGAGGTGCCGTACGATTGTAGCAAAGAAGTCAAATCTAAAGAATGCAAAATGGTGCCCAAAGTCTGCAAGAGGAAGGTCTCACGTGACGTCGCGTTCGAATGCAACGAGAGGGTTTGTGAGAAGGTCTCACAACCGCAAGTCTGCTACAGAAAAGTTAAAGGCAAAGAGGCATACCCCTGCACCCGCACGGAGTACAAAGAACAGTGCCACATGCAGCAGCAGGTCATCAGCAAGACATGCTACAGCCAGGGCATGAAACCCCAGCAGTACCCGTGCAAGGAGACGAAGTATGAAACTATCTGCAAACAGGTGCAACCGAAGGCCGCAATGGTTATCCCTGCCCCTACCCCTGTGAAGAAAGAGAAGGAGAAGAAGGCCAAGAAGCTCTAAACCCATAGATATATGCTTGATACGCATGCGTTTTAAGCTGCATAGCCATCTGAGCTTGCCGTCTTTCTGTCTGCGTTCCCTTCATTTCTTCCCCTTGGCAAAGACCGCCATGGATCCATGCATGCTACTGTACACGCCAGGACACTTCACCTGTTGCTGCTCTTCGTTTCGCCTACTTTTTGCGTCAGCAACAGTGCCTAAACTCCCTCAGGTGTGCATACACTGTTCAATGCGGACTGGCCAGCTGCACCTGCAATTAGCTGTGCCACCGGGGCAGCGTTTGCAATTCACTCTTCCGCAGTCCAACGGAAGGCATCCACAAGCGAAGCGCAAATCGCTACAACTTTAGCTAAGACTATTTGGAGACAGATAAAGGGAAGGAAGACAAAGGAACGGCGAGGGAAAACAGATGCAGAGAGGAGTCACTATGTCATCGGCAGATATATCAGAAACCCAAA
>NW_013572427.1:46301-53124 GCF_000499745.2 Eimeria mitis
TCGAGAACCAAAAACTAGTGAACACAGTGAACTGAACAGGACGACAGCAGCCCGTTGCCGTGCAACGCCTTAGCGACGCTACTTCCGTACGAGCAGGTCTCTTTCGCACTCGTTGTGCGTCCTCCTTCGCGTAGATCTTGCTCAGCTCCACATTCCAGGTGTTGATTAGGCGCTTGTGTGCTCCTCTTGATGGGACTCTTCCTTGTGGGACTCCTCTGCGTGCGACTCTTTCTTGTGTGATTCCAGTTTGTGTGTGCCGCTGCTGCTTGTGCCCTCCTCATTTTCGTCATCATTTCCGTTGTCTGTCTCTTCTTTATCGAGTGCCTCGTCTGTCTTACTTTTGTTTGCCTCTTCTTTCTTTGCCTCTTCTTCCTTTGCCTCGTCTGCCTTATGATGTTTCTTCTTCAGTTGTTCGTGTGCCAGTGTCTCTTTTGCCTTTAATGCCTCCTTTTTTGCCTCTTCATTCCCTTGTTCTTTCCTACTGTCCTCTCTCTTTGCCAAAAAGACACTGTTCTCGTTGCTTTCTTTCGGGGGGCTTTCGTCGTTCTCTGCCTTCTCGCGCTCGCCCTCAGTTTCGTCTCTATTGCCATCTTCTACTCCCATGCCTTCGGCAGACGCTGTCTCACTCGACTCGTTACTGTCCAAGCTCCTTGCGAACCAGCTGGTCGAAGGTGCCTGGTTCGAAAGCGAATCCTCGTTTTGCAGCATGTAGTTGAACAGGTCGTTAGATGGATCAGCGGTCAGTGGATCATCCGCCGGTAATGCTCCTCCAGCAATATCTTCGCCGGTCGGCAGTTGAGCTCCAGGGAGGCCTCCCTGTAGATTTCCCATGGGTACCGAGGGGTATTGGTGACCGGGTCCAAAGTTAGACCAATGCGAGGCGGAAGAGAAGTCAAAGCGCCCTCCCGCTGGCATCCCTCCGGGAATTCCTGCGTGGGCTCCTCCTGCAGGGGGCACCCCCATTTGACTCCCCGGGCCACTAAGGCTAGGTGGAATAACAGGGCCAGGTCCCCTTGCTCCCATAAGGCCACCGGGACCGCGCATACCACCTGGGCCCTGCCCACCTGGTCCGAAGCGCCCGGGGCCGCCCGCTCCATAGGGAACGGGGCCACGCCCTCCGGGGCCGAAGCCACGGCCTGCGCCACCGGCAAGAGGCGGGCGAGGTCTGTATCCAGCCAAAGCCTCTCGCGAGAGGATGGTGAGCGCACATAAGCACAGGAGGGCTATAGCCGTCATGCCTGTGCCCACGGCGCTAAATGGCTTGATTGCACATCGACTCATCTTCACTGCAAAATAATCAACTGACCTGAGAAATAATAGACACACAAATCATGCGACGTGCACGCATATCACGTATGGGAGGCACATGGGTAGACGGCACGGCCGGTAAACCCATCAGGGAAGCAACGAGACCAACGAATGCTGGAGGCACAGAAACCCGTTGTTGGGCCTTGCAATCTCCAATGTATTGTAAAAATGGGCTTACCCNTTGGCTCTCGGGGGAGTGACCCTGTTTGCCTTTCCTTGAGAAACACCTGAAGGTATGAAAGAGAAGTGCCTAAAGCAGAAGAGCTATGTACGTACAACACAATGTTTATTACTAAACAAACAAAGAGTGATGCGACCACTGCAGAACACAGAGGGCAGCTGACAGCCGCAAGCCACATCCAGCCAAGGCTGGTAGCGGTAGACCGACCAGCGAACGAGCTGGCCGCTCCGATCAGACGAACGAGGCAGCGGTGGCACGGAAAGCTGCCCTGTTTTTGTTTGTTAGATATTCGTGAAAATTTATTTTTAACTTGTCCGATTTGGCGTAAATGCAAGCGGCAAAAATCCCTATTTAGACCGCTGCCAGGCCTCGGTCACCACTGCATCGATTGGGCTGGATGGAAGACCACTGACCGTCTCTGCTGCTGTTTCGCGAGGCTGCCAGAGGCAAAAGTTGCTTCAAGCCTTATATAAATAAGTATATTTGATATGCTTGCTCAAAGATACAGACCAGGTCTGCCTAGACACAAGCATGTGAGGCCGTCGAGGCTGCAGTCAAGCAGTAGCCAGTGCAATAGGGGACTGCTATCTTGGTGGCACTCGCAGCCGAGGCTGCAGTGGCCCAACTCGACATCCGGGGGCCTACCTTATAGGTCTCTTCTGGTTTTTGTTGGAGGCCGTCGCCCGTTATCCGACACCCGTAGGCCCCGAAACCTGTTTCTCCAGCTTTATTCTAGGACTCAGTGTTTATAACATTTCGTTTCGGTTCTTTATTAGTTATCAACCTTCCATTAAGGGTTTCAATCACCTAGCCCTTGGCTGAGTCCCACGACAGAGGTGCCTTTGGGCCGAACTCTGGCATAGCTCCTACACCGGCTATTTATTGCCTGTTGGATCATCATTTGTGTAGCAAATTGGCGTATCCAGCTTATTTATAAGGTAAAAATTTCGGGATTGCTTTAAGGAAGGGAGATTTCCCTGCGGTTCAACATAGGAACCGAACTCCTTTCGGTTCCTATGTTGAACCGCAGGACACTACACCTAGCCAGTCAGTTGCATGCGAAGACAAGGAACAAAAGCGTTGAATCACCCCTCAAAAAGAAAATAAAATGAATGCCTGTCTGTTGCAGAACCCACTACNGAACAAAAGCGTTGAATCACCCCTCAAAAAGAAAATAAAATGAATGCCTGTCTGTTGCAGAACCCACTACAGTTGAGTCAGGTTATCCACCCAAAGAAATAATTTCGCTAGTTACCGCGGTTTCTCACAGGTATCTTCCACTGCTAGATTTCAGTCGAGGAAAACAGATAGCAACGAGCTGAAGTGTTGAATGACTCCAGTCGCAGCATAGATAACCGGGTGCATCCAGGGAGACGCGTATATGTGGAAACTCATGTTTCTGCCGCAGTTACTGCAACTATTGTTGGAGGTGCTGCTGCTGCTGCAGCTACTGCAACTCATTCTTTTTATGCTATGAAAACCTTTATTGTTTTTGCGGCTGCTGCTGCTGGTGTTCCACCTGTGTATGCGTGAATGTTCCGTCTGTGTCTACGACCTTTAGAAACTCCTCCTCTGTGAATTGCAGCCAGCGCGCCGCCTCCAGATGCGCTTTCTGCTGCTTGAGAACCTCTATCAACTTAAACTGCTTCTTGATTGCTGCTGCTAGGGCATCTCTTTGGGCAGTGACCTTTCGCAACTCCGCTGCATGCCGAGCAGCAATGACAGCCTCCTTTGCTGCATTCTCCATCGACTTCTCTGCTCGAATGTGCCGTGCCAGACTGCTCTGCTCCCGTCTCAGCTGCTGCAGCTGCTGTACGTCTTTCTGCCGCAGGGCAACGACCTCCTTGCTCCTCGCAACAGATCTGCAGCAGCACAAGTCAAATAATTGTATATATATATATATATATATATATATATATATATATATATATATATATATATATATATATATATNTATATATATATATATATATATATCATTATTCAGTAATAGTGTGAACCAGTGGTGTTTGCTGCTCGGGAGCTGCTGACCGCATATATCAAGAGTACTGGAAACTCGTATTCATTTCGGATGAGTGATAGACCCGGCAGTCGTTTATATATGCTTTGTGCATTCTTGATTTAAGTAGCAGTAGAAAATCCGTTCAAGTTAATAGATGTCATCAAACAACCGAAAGTCGGTTCGGAAGCGGGCCGTTGGCCTAAATAAGGGAACTACGTTTAGTCTGCTTCGCGACTGGTGCAGTTGCCTACTCACTGTTCGAGCTGTTCTTCCAGTTGCTCTGCGCGAGCTTCTCGCTGCAGTAGAAGACTTCTCTGTTTGTCATGTGCCGCTGCTGCAGTTGCTGCTTCTGCCCTCAATTCATGGAGCTGCTTTTCCTGTTCTGCTATAAGGGAAGAGGCCTGAATGGCATTGGCCTTCTGCTGTTGTACCTCTACTTCCTGCTGCTGTAGCACCTGCTGCTGCTGCTGTAGCTGAAGCTGCAAAGACTCTATGCGCCGCGCCTGAGCTGCAATGACTGCCCGCAGCTCGTCGGCCTCGCGTACCGTCAGACTTGCGATTTCGTTCTCTGCCTGCAAGCACGAGANGATTCTGTATAACGGCGATTCCTGTTTCCTGTAAATGCTGTCTACTGATTATCAAGACGAATGCGCTCGAGCTGCGCGTCCCTGCTTCACTACGCAAACGGCCAGCCTCAGAGATTACACGTCCTTCGGATAGGCAGCAAACGGAAACAGTTCTGATGCGAAATGCAGAAAAAAAGGATATTGTGGAACTGTTGCATGCCTGAGTGAACAGCTTCGCGAACTCCTCTGCGACTGGAGATCCCTTGGCAAGGTCCTTTGGAAAGGGGCTTGGAAAGGCTTCTGGCCCTACGTACTTCATTTTTTGTACGTTCACTTGCAAGGCAGAGGCCTCCCCTGCACTAGGATAACTAGAGGAGGCACTCAAAGGCCGAATGCGAACTCCTCTTTCTGACTTTTGCGCGGCTAGGGCAGCTTCAAACTGCTGACGGCGCCGAAAGAAGTAACGATCAGTCTCCTCCATTTGAGTCGGGGGGAACGTTCCGTCCATGATGGGCGAACCGACCGCCGCTGGTGAGGACGTAGCCCCCACTAAGGGCATGATTTGATGTATTTATGTTCACACAAGGCGGGTGATTTCCTGTTACGTTGGCACAGTTGCTCACACAACTCGAGCTATTTCGCGTTAATTTGTGCTTTTCTCACATAAGCCGGGTGCGTTAGTGTTATCTTTGTGCCGGCATTCATAGATGTCGGGTGAGCTCGTGCTAAATTTCGTCGTCGTTCACACGTACGGAAGACGCGAGCAACATTGAAGGCTGTCGTCTACAGCAAGTGGATTGAACGATTGCTGCCGATTCGCAAGGAATTGGCATGATTAAACTGCTTTTGGGATAATTAAATTACATCCACTGTTCCACGAGGATGCGGTTTCCAAAAGGAATGCAGCGATACGAGCGGTAGAGAGGCGCTGACGCCGTCGAGACCCTTAGCCAAAACTGATCAACCCCTAGCCAAACACATTTGCAANGTAGAGAGGCGCTGACGCCGTCGAGACCCTTAGCCAAAACTGATCAACCCCTAGCCAAACACATTTGCAATGAGACTCCGCCTTTGAGTGCAGTGATTTGATCGTGACGCACTACTTCTACTTCGAAAGTACATGCGAGGAATGCAGAATTGAATAGTGATCGCAGAGCCCCGTGCGGCAGCAGGCGGAATACTCGGGAGGTCACCGCCGGAAGCCCGAGTACACTTGTGTAACCCCTGTGGTTCTGCATGGGACCTCCAGATATGCTCACAGGAATTTGGGTAAATGTCAATTTTCCAACTTATGAAAGAGAGTATATTCTGATTTTCTACTGAAGACACGAAAATCAGTTAATGCAATTGACACACCCAATACTGTAAGGGAGTGTAGCCAACTGCGCGACCGGCAGCTGCGTGTACGCAAACTTTACCCTAATGGGCATGTAATGCTTCAAATACCCTGGAACAGCACTACAAATCAAGATACTTGTCAAGTAAAAAGTCCTCTCTGGGGAGGGCGTCCGCAGGAAGATCGTTTTCCCTCGGCTGTGGGTCCTGGGTCAGTCGCTTGGCCCTCCCAACAATGCCCTGAGGTTCGCAGGACAGGCCCAGTAACGCTGAAATCAGTGAACCTGCAGATGCACCATATATATTTAACAAAAATATTAGTAATATGGACCATTGACAGGGAACGAGCTGGCGAATAGCGCTGGGATCCCAGTGATCAGGGTGATACGCCACCCGTGGTCGCACTCCTGATAATTGTACGGTGAAAAGAAGACACACCGCTAGATTTACAGGTGGGATGAGCGTCACGCATAAACGTAGATCGTACTAGGAGGTATTGGTGTTCAAAGTTCATAGAAAAGCAATGAGAACAATGTTCTGCGGATATGGGCCGTAGGACCCGAAGATATCTTAGGAGACTCCCTGGAAGCAGTCCCCGGATCCAGCCCGCAACTGCGGCGGTACGCTGCCTGCATCCTCCTGAGAGGTATATCCTGCTGGTGCTGGTGGAAGCTAAGCGGGAATCCACTCTTACCGTCTCTTGACAAAAGTATATTACGAAACTCAGTGTGTGGCTAACTGACCACTAATTCGACTCGTCCATCTAACCGAGCTAAAAGAATGCATTGTATTGCTCACGCACTAAATTCCTGGAGCGCCACCGTGACTGACTAATCAAAATAGACCCGCAGAGCTGCTCTATTCGTCTACCCACACTAACGGATTTCGCTCGGGTCGAGTTGTCTTACAGACAGCAGCAGTACTTGTTACTACTTAGTAACACTAAGATGATCGATGTACGACCCATACAGACACTCCATTGTAGTGCTTCATACTAAACCACTTCTGCCTCTTTGATCAGATGAAAGTTCCCATCTCTTATTGCGTTATTTATCCCATATCAATCTAAAACACATAAATACTTCCTCGTTGCTCCCGGCAAGCACCCCACTGCGAGGCGCCTCTTCTTGCCGCTCGAGCCAACCCATTCGCTGCAGTAATCCAGTTCATCTGGACGATTCGGTCTACAAGTCTGACGAAATGAAATAATTCCCAACAGGAAATCTATAATATCATCGCGTTACGATGAGGAGAAGTTTCAGTGACAGGGCAAAAAACCGCCGCCTCACCTGGCTACGCAGCTTCCGCGTTACTATAGGTATAATGAACAAGTATTTCAAAGGATATAAACCTAGATCCCGTTGAGAGCGACAATGACACCAACGTTTACGCTACAAGGGTACTCACAATAATGAGAAACATATGTTCTGC
>NW_013572427.1:53224-54696 GCF_000499745.2 Eimeria mitis
CAAGTATTTCAAAGGATATAAACCTAGATCCCGTTGAGAGCGACAATGACACCAACGTTTACGCTACAAGAGTACTCACAATAATGAGAAACATATGTTCTGTTGGGTCTGCCTGCTCACTGCTATTAGCCAACTCATTGTTTCCCGGGGCCGTAATCTAGACCCTGTGCAAACTGCTTGGCTGGCTGACGCCTTCTAGTCCCGCGGACACTCCGCTGAACAGTTGTGTTCTACTGTCAATCTAGCTACGTTAATATTTACACTGATACGCATTAGCTCCTCTCCTGTTATTGCTAGATGCTACTAGATCCTTCACATGGAAGAGGCCCGACCGAGACGATAATTGTAGTGAAGAGAGCTATTTATGATATATATAACATGTATAGCACGCGTAATATATATATATATATATATATAATATGTATCTTGTATTTCTAAGCAGCCCTCGGTTCTTTTGTTTGTGTAGTTTAACGACTTCAAAGCAACAAGGAGTGCCTGCAGCTTACTGTCCTATTGTGCATGAGGAGCAGCTGTCCCAATACACAAATATGCCGGTTGTAGTCCTTGCTGATTTCCGCACTTAAAACGCAGGATGGAAGAATCTAGCTAAAGCAGATAAATCGCATTCAGAAGCAGCATCTATAGGGCGATTTGAAGGTTCGTCGTCATCAGCTGTCATGCAGCATATGAGATCCTTGAATTCATGTATTAACTGAACGTATATTTTATACTTTTCTATCTATGTATTTTTATATGAATGCACATAGATATGTAAACACAGTTTTTCACGTATAATCAAAATCTTAGATATTCTGCTTCTCACTCGCGTATGCAACAACTCGACTGCTAGAGAGGCATGCCAGGCGGAAAAGCAGGCACTCATCCAACCATCCGAAGGAAGCATGCAGGCAGCATTGCACCCATTCAGCAAGCATTCACACTTGCGCCTAAGAGGCAAATGAAGATGATAGGTGCATGCAGAAAAGAGCCAATGCATGCGTATGTACGATGACTGCATATTCACATTCAGGCGTGTAGTGTACTGTACGCACATCACACATTCGGCTTGTGCAGTCCTCTATACACTGACGGTGGAGCAACGGCGATATCCCCAAAAGCAGCAACAGAAGCAATATGGACAATAGCAGAAAGACGTGTGTTCTCTAGCATCACAGCTGCTAGAGAACACAGGGAACGAATGCGAGGCCACAGCTGGCTCAAATTCACGAAGATGTTCGGCAGTATGTGGT
The DNA here is from genome assembly GCF_000499745.2 of Eimeria mitis. Classification (NCBI taxonomy): domain Eukaryota; phylum Apicomplexa; class Conoidasida; order Eucoccidiorida; family Eimeriidae; genus Eimeria; species Eimeria mitis. Next base: position 54,475 of record NW_013572427.1, read on the forward strand.
GTTTTTTTGACTCTCGATTTTAGCTAGTGCACGCTGTGGATGTGTGAGTCGTGGCAACGTGCATTTTGCATCAGCTGCACGTTGCTCTTCTTGCAGCGTAGATTAACATATGCCTTTACGGTTGCCGTCTCATTCAGAGGGAGGGTGCATGTTGGCTTTTCATTGTATGCAAAGCGAGAAGCAGACGGGCAGCCCTTACCTCGACGTAACACAAGCAGAAAA
>NW_013572428.1:0-1454 GCF_000499745.2 Eimeria mitis
GCAGCAGCAGCAGCAGCAGCAACTGGTTAATTTTGTTTTTATTGTTTCCCCTGAAAGCAAGAGGCCAAGAGCGGCTCCAAAAGTTTTCTCGATAAATTTAAATTGACCTGAAAACACAAACCCTAAACCCTAAACCCTAAACCCTAAACCCTAAACCCTAATTTAGGGTTTAGGTGTAAACCCTAGATGTTTTGTATATAAGAAACTGTAAACCCTAAATTTATTTTATTACATAAACCCTAAACCCTAAACCCTCGTTTTTTTCTCTGCTCCTCTCTAAACATACCCCACACCCCTAAACCCCAAACCCTAAACCCTAAACCCTAAACCCTAAACCCTCGAAATACCTGTGAGCAGCAGTATGCTGTTACTTGTTTATCTGTGTATACGTCAAACCCTAATTTTTTTTTTGATAGACGAGCCAAACCACCGACATCTGCGTAAACCCTAATATTTTCACATGTAGATAAAAACCCTACAGCCCCTGAAACACAAACCCTAAACCCTAAACCCTAAACCCTAAACCCTAAACCCTAAACCCTAAACCCTTGTTTTAGAAGCTTTGTGCAGGGAGAAACACCTACCGAGAAAAAAAGAAAAAATCAAACAGACATACACACTATGGATTAGGGTTTAGCTTCTAGGGTTTAGGGTTTAGGGTTTAGGGTTTAGGTTCTAGGGTTTAGGGTTTAGGGTTTAGGGTTTAGGTTCTAGGGTTTAGGGTTTAGGGTTTAGGGTTTAGGGTTTGGGGGCTTGCTCTCAAGGCGCTCGGCTTCCGCTGCTACACCCAATACCGCCAGCTGTCTCTCCATCTCTGCATCTCACAAACCCTAAACCCTAAACCCTAAACCCTAAACCCCAAACCCTAAACCCTAAACCCTAAACCCCAAACCCTAAAACCCTGTTCGTTCTAGCATCAAAGAGAGTTTCTCTGTTCAGGCTTACTTTAAACCCTCACTAAACCCTAAACCCTAAACCCCCAATAAACCCTAAACCCTTGCTAAACCCTAAACCCTAAACCCTCACTAAACCCTAAACCCTAAACCCTAAACCCTCAACTCACGCTGGGGATTATCTTTTTTGGGGCTCAGCGACAGCAGCACAAACAAATGTAAACCAGACGCTGCTGCTTCTGCCTATACAAGCACGCATGCAGCAGCAGCAGCAGCAGCAGCAGCAGCAGCAGGGATACATGCAGGAGCAGCAGCAGTAGCAGCAGCAACAACGAAAGCAGCAGCAGCAGCAACAAAAACAGCAACAGCAGCAGGAGCAGCAACATCAACAACAGCAACAGAAGCAGCAGCAGCAGCAGCAGCAAGACAGCAGCAGCAGCAGCAGCAGCATCAGCAACAAAACAGCAGCAACAGCAGCAACAAGAACAAAACCACCACCACCACCACCGCCACCACCACCACCACCACCACCACCACCAGCAACAACAGCAACAGCAGCAG
>NW_013572428.1:1654-2811 GCF_000499745.2 Eimeria mitis
AAATATTTTTTTATGTTTGTATTTATTTATATTTTATTTGTTTTTATTAATTTTTTCTATTTTTGTTTATTTTTATTTATTTTTATTTATTTATTTATTTGTTTATTTTGTTTATAAATAAAAATAAACAAATACACAAATATATATAAATATAAATAAATAAATATAAATAAATAAAAATTAATATAAATAAATATAAATAAATAAATAAATATAAATAAATAAAAATAAATAAATAAATAAATATAAATAAAAGGAAAAAATAAAAAGAAAGAAATAAATATAAATATAAATAAATAAATAAATAAATTAAAAAATAAATATAAACAAATATATATAAATACAAATATAAGTATAAACAAATATAAATAAATATAAATATAAATAAACAAATAAATAAAGATAATATAAATAAATATAAATATATAAATATAAATATATAAATATAAGTATATAAATATAAATATAAATAAATAAATAAATGAATATGAATACAAAAAAATAATATAAATAAATAAATACAAATAAACATAAGTTATATTTATTTATATTTATTTATATTTATTTATATTTATTTATATTTATTTTATTTTTATTTATTTATATTTATTTATTTTTTTTTTTTATTTATATTTATATACTGACGCAGGCGTTTGCATAGGAAAAGAATTTATAGTCGCTGCGTAGAAGAGCGGGGATACCCTGAGACAAACACGAGGGTTTAGGGTTTAGGGTTTAGGGTTTAGGGTTTACAAGCCTAGGGTTTAGGGTTTAGGGTTTACAAGTTTAGGGTTTAGGGTTTAGAGATAAGGAGAGAGAGAGAGTGAGAGAGAGAGCCCCCTGAAGCTGCGCTGCTGTGCCTGGTTTTGTTTTTCTAGGGTTTAGGGTTTAGGGTTTAGGGTTTAGGGTTTAGGGTTTAGGGTTTACAAGAGCGAGTTGTTTGTTAACATCAAACCGAAGGGCCTCAAACCCTCGCCTCACAAACCCTAAACCCTCGTCGCCCCACTGCAGCCGTTCAGACAGCCAAACCATCGCCTCTTTGTCTCTAAACACAAACCCTAAACCCTAAACCCTAAACCCTAAACCCTAGGGTTTAGCGTCAGCATATATCAACTGCTGCTGAGTGAGAAAGGAAGGGAAAGCTACAGGATTAGGGT
>NW_013572428.1:3111-3327 GCF_000499745.2 Eimeria mitis
GGTTAACAATCTATCTATACATCTAGCTAGCTGGCTAGCTGTTTGACTATCTAGCTAGCTAGCTAGCTGGCTAGCTAGCTAGCTAGCTAGCTAGTTATATAGCTAGATAGCTGGTTAGATAGCTAGCTAGCTAGCTAGCCAGCTAGCTAGCTAGCTAGCTAGCTAGCTGGCATATCAATTGGTTAGCTAGCGGCATCGCTCCGCCCCAGCAGTTGA
>NW_013572428.1:4145-4410 GCF_000499745.2 Eimeria mitis
ATGCCTGTGATGATGGCGCCGATGAGGAGAGCGGAGAGGTCCAGCGGTAGCGGCGGTAAACCCCAGCGGCGTTGAACAGCCCTCAGCTGCAAACCCTAAACCCTAAACCCTAAACCCTAAACCCTAAACCCTAAACCCTAATTGTGTTTTTTTTTTTGTAAACCCTCTAAAGAAAGTTGCTGGTGTTTCTCTGCAGCGATTTAAACGGCAAATTTTTTTTTTTTTTTTGAGGGTTTAGGGTTTAGGGTTTAGGGTTTAGGGTTTA
>NW_013572428.1:4510-5184 GCF_000499745.2 Eimeria mitis
ACAAGAGAAGAACAAGAGCCGACGCGGGGCCCCGTTATGTAGCTGCTGCAGCTTGCTGCTAGCTGCTGCTTGTCTTCGTGGTGATCTAAACACCCAGCTACGTGCTGCTGCCACCTGTAAACCCTAAACCCTAAACCCTAAACCCTAAACCCTAAACCCTAAACCCTAAACCCTAAACCCTAAACCCAAGCCCTAAACCCTAAACCCTAAACCCTAAACCCTAAACCCTAAACCCTAAACCCTAAACCCTAAACCCTAGAAACTCTGACGAATGCAGATGTTTATGCAGATAAAGCAGCAGTGTTATTTTCTCTATGCGGTGAACACAAGCAGCAGCAATAGCAGCAGCAGCAGCAGCAGCAGCAACAGCAGCAGCAGCAGCAGCAACAGCAGCAACAGCAGCAACAGCAGCAAGAGCAGCAGCAGCAGCAGCAAAACCCTCACAGTTTTTTGTCTCCTTCCAAGTCATTGTGGTCCACCAGACAAAAACAAACAGACTGCTGCTGCTGCTGCTGCTGCTGCTGTTGCTGCTGCTGCTGCTGCTGCTGCAGCTGTCGTAGCACCTGCGCTCACACCACACCCCTCAGTTCACTCCTCTGCAGCTGCAGCAGCTAGCTACAGCTAGCTAGCCACAGCTAGCTACAGCTAGCTACAGCTAGCTACTGGTAGGTAGC
>NW_013572428.1:6146-6277 GCF_000499745.2 Eimeria mitis
CAGCTGCAGCCGGCGGGAGCAGCTCTTAAGGAAGGAAGCAGCAGAAGGAGAGGGCCATGCTGCAGCAGCAGTTTCCTGCTGCAGTGTTAATTTCTCTTCTTTTTCTGAGACAACCACATAAACAGATGCAT
>NW_013572428.1:6377-6490 GCF_000499745.2 Eimeria mitis
CTTTGGCTTGCTGCTGCTGCTGCTGCTGCTGCTGCTGCTGATTCTGCTGCTGCTGCTGCTGCTGCTGCTAACGCTTCTGCTGCTGCCACTGCGTCATCTGCTGCTGCTGCTGC
>NW_013572428.1:6590-7260 GCF_000499745.2 Eimeria mitis
AAGCTGCAGCCGGCGGGAGCAGCTCTTAAGGAAGGAAGCAGCAGAAGGAGAGGGCCATGCTGCAGCAGTACTTTGGCTTGCTGCTGCTGCTGCTGCTGCTGCTGATTCTGCTGCTGCTGCTGCTGCTGCTGCTGCTAACGCTTCTGCTGCTGCCACTGCGTCATCTGCTGCTGCTGCTGCTGCTGCAGCTGGATCCTCAGCAGCAGCAGCAGCAGCAGCAGCAGCAGCAGTTTCCTGCGGCAGTGTTAATTTCTCTTCTTCTTCTGAGACAACCACATAAACAGATGCATGCAATACTTGCTGCTGTTGCTGCTGCTGCTGCTGTTGCTGCTGCTGCTGCTGCTGTTGCTGCTGCTGCTGCTGCTGTTGCTGCTGCTGCAGCATCTGTGCCTATTGCTACTGCACTCACTCCTATCTCTACTGTTGCTGCTGCTGTTGCTGCTGCTGCTGCTGCTGCTGCGTCTGCGGCTGCTGCTACTGTAGTCACTCCTGCTACTGCCGTGGTTGCTGCTGCTGCTGCTGCTGCTGCTGTTGCTTCTGCTGCTGCTGCTGCTGCTGCTGCTGCTGGGTTGGGTCTTACCGAGGAGTGCATGGACCTCCTTAACGGCGGCCTGCAGCAAAGCCATTGCTGCTGCTGCTGCTGCCGCTGCTGCTGCTGCCGCTGCTGCTG
>NW_013572428.1:7436-7616 GCF_000499745.2 Eimeria mitis
TGCTGCTGCTGCTGCTGTTGCTGCTGCTGCTGCTGTTGCTCGCAGCTACAGGCCCAAGAGAAACAGCGGCAACAGAGTGGTGTAGCTCTTCGAGGGTTTAGGGTTTAGGGTTTAGGGTTTGTGTTTTAGGGTTTAGGGTTTAGTGTGTAGGGTTTAGGGTTTAGGGTTTAGAGTTCTCTG
>NW_013572428.1:7787-7939 GCF_000499745.2 Eimeria mitis
AAATGAAATTAAAATAAAATAAAAAAAAAATAAAATTTATTTTAATAATAAAAATAAAATATAAATTTATATTAAAAAATATAAAAATAAAGTTTTATGTTTAGGGTTCTGCTGCTGCTGCTGCTGCTGCAGCAGCAGCAGCAGCAGCAGCA
>NW_013572428.1:8039-8508 GCF_000499745.2 Eimeria mitis
TGCAGTGTTAATTTCTCTTCTTTTTCTGAGACAACCACATAAACAGATGCATGCAATACTTGCTGCTGCTGTTGCTGCTGCTGCTGCTGTTGCTACTGCTGCTGCTGCTGTTGCTGCTGCTGCAGCATCTGTGCCTGTTGCTACTGCACTCACTCCTATCTCTACTGTTGCTGCTGTTGCTGCTGCTGCTGCTGCTGCTGTTGCTGCTGTTGCTGCTGCGTCTGTGGCTGCTGCTACTGTAGTCACTCCTGCTACTGCCGTGATTGCTGCTGCTGCTGCTGCTGCTGCTGTTGCTGCTGCTGCTGCTGCTGCTGCTGCTGCTGCTGCGTTGGGTCTTACCGAGGAGTGCGTGGACCTCCTTAACGGCGGCCTGCAGCAAAGCCATTGCTGCTGCTGCTTCTGCTGCTGTTGCTGCTGCTGCTGTTGCTGCTGCTGCTGTTGCTGCTGCTGCTGTTGCTGCTGCTGCTGC
>NW_013572428.1:9516-10150 GCF_000499745.2 Eimeria mitis
ATTTTATTTATTTGTTTTGTCTCTATTTAGCTTTCTTAGTTAAAACACAGAAGCAAGAAGACTGCAGCAGCAGCAGCAGCAGCAGCAGCAGCAGCAGCAGCAGCAGCAGCAGCAGCGGAGTAGCTGTTAGCATCAGACAAACAAAAACACTGCAGGCAGCAGCAGCAATACGAGCAGCAGCAGCAGCAACAGCAGCAGCAGCAGCAGCAGCAACACACGCAGCAGCACCAGAACGAACAGCAGCAGCAGCAAACACACCAGCAGCAGCAGCAGCAGCAGCAGCAGCAACACAAACATAAACAGCAGCAGCATACACACACACACACAGCAGCAGCAGCAGCAGCAGCAGCAACAGCAACAGCAACAGCAACAGCCGCAACACAAACAGCAGCATTAGCAGCAGCAAAAGCAGCACAAACAGCAGCAGCAGCAGCAGCAGCAAGACAAGCAGCAGCAGCAGCAGCAGCAGCAGCAACAGCAAAAACACCAACACAAACATCATCATCATCATCAGCACCACCACCACCACCACCACAACCACCACCACCACCACCACCACCACCAGCATCAGCAGCAGCAGCAGCAGCAACAGCAGCAGCAGCAGCAGCAGCAGCAGCAGCAGCAGCAGCAGCAG
>NW_013572428.1:11412-11740 GCF_000499745.2 Eimeria mitis
GCTGATGGTGCTGCTGGTGATGGTGCTGATGATGGTGCTGCTGCTGCTGTTGATAGACAAGAAGCAATAGAGCATCAGCAAGTGCTGCAGCAAATGAAGGTATTGCTGCTGCTGCTGCTGCTGCTGCTGCTGCTGCTGTTTATGGTGCTGCTGCTGCTGCTGCTGCTGTTGATGGTGCTGCTGCTGGTGATGGTGCTGATGCTGCTGTTTATAGACAAGAAGCAATAGAGCAGCAGCAAGTGCTGCAGCAAGTGAAGATACTACTACTGCTGCTGCTGCTGCTGCTGCTGCTGCTGCTGCTGCTGCTGCTGCTGCTGCTGCTGCTGCT
>NW_013572428.1:11769-12302 GCF_000499745.2 Eimeria mitis
ATTACTGGTGCTGCGCGTGAAGCAAGCGACATCCTATCAATATATATTTCTCTGTTTCTTTATTTCCATTTATTTATCTATAAACACAAATATTTATTTATTTATTTATTTATTTATTTATAAATAAATAAATAAATAAATAAATAAATACATAAATAAATAAATATATTTATTTATTTATATATATTTGCTGCAGGCAGCAGGGCGCGAAGCAAGCGCCATCCGTATATAACTGTATATTTATCTATTTCTTTTTTTCTGTTTCTTTAAATAAACAAATAAAAATATAAACACAAATATAAATAAATATATTTATTTATATTTATTTATATTTATTTATTTATTTATTTATATTTATTTATATTTGCTGCAGGCAGCAGGGAGAGAACCAAGCTCCATCCGTATATAACTCTATATTTATCTATTTCTTTTTTTTTCTGTTTCTTAAAATAAATAAATAAAAATAAACACAAATATAAACATAAATATAAATATAAATAAATATATTTATTTATTTATATTTATTTATTTAT
>NW_013572428.1:12402-13366 GCF_000499745.2 Eimeria mitis
GCTGCAGGCAGCAGACAGAGAAGCAAGCGACATCCGTATATAACTCTATCTTTCTCTGCTTCTTTGTTTCTTTTTATTTATTTATTTATTTATAAATACAAATACAAATATAAATATATTTATTTATTTGTTTATTTATATTTATTTATATTTATTTATATTTATTTATATCTGCTGCAGGCAGCAGACAGAGAAGCAAGCGACATCCTATCAATCTATATTTCTCTGTTTCTTTATTTCCATTTATTTATTCATTTATATTTATTTGTTTATTTATATTTATTTATTTCTAAATATAAATATAAATAAATAAATATATTTATTTATTTATTTATTTATTTATATTTATTTATATTTATTTATATTTGTTGCAGGCAGCAGGGCGCGAAGCAAGCGCCATCCGTATATATATTTATCTATTTCTTTTTTTCTGTTTCTTTAAATAAACAAATAAAAATATAAACACAAATATAAACATAAATATAAATATAAATAAATATATTTATTTATTTATATTTATTTATTTATTTATTTATATTTGCTGCAGGCAGCAGGGAGAGAACCAAGCGACATCCTATCAATCTATATTTCTCTGTTTCTTTCTTTGTATTTATTTATTCATTTATATTTATTTATTTATTTATAAATATAAATACAAACAAATATATTTATATTTATATTTATTTATTTATTTATTTATATTTATATATTTGCTGCAGGCAGCGGGGAGAGAACCAAGCGACATACGGCAGCGGGAGAGGGTGCTGCAGGAGACGGTAATGATGATAGGAGATAGCCAGCAGCGGTGTATAGACGTTTGCTTAAAATATAAATATTTTTTATGTGAATATAAATATATATGCATGCATGCAGTACGTGCTGTTAGGATAAATATGCAGCAGCAACAGCAGCAAAGACAGCAACAGCAGCAGCAGGACAACCACCGCCAGCAGCAGCAGCAGCA
>NW_013572428.1:13466-13639 GCF_000499745.2 Eimeria mitis
TGCAGCAGCAGCAGCAGCAGCAGGAAGAACTGCAGCAGCAGCAGCAGCAGGGGAGCGATACTCATCACGCTGCTGCTCCTGCTGCTGCTGCTGCTGCTCCTGCTGCAGCAGCAACAGCAGCAAAGACAGCAACAGCAGCAGCAGGACAACCACCGCCAGCAGCAGCAGCAGCA
>NW_013572428.1:13739-14395 GCF_000499745.2 Eimeria mitis
AGCAGCAGCAGCAGCAGCAGCAGGAAGAACTGCAGCAGCAGCAGCAGCAGGGGAGCGATACTCGTCACGCTGCTGCTGTTGATGCTGCTCCTGCTGCTGCTGCTGCTGCTCCTGCTGCAGCCGCAACAGCAGCAAAGACAGCAACAGCAGCAGCAGGACAACCACCGCCAGCAGCAGCAGCAGCAACAGCAGCAGCAGCAGCAGCAGCAGCAGGAGATGATGATGAAGCTTGGTTGATGGATGAGCTGCAGCAAGCAGCAAAAGTTTTTATAAAACTGCAGCAGCAGCTGCCGGGGCTGCTGCTGGCGACAGATATATTTAATATAGAAGCAGCAGCAGCAGAAACAAATGAAGAAACAGATACAGACAAACAATATAACCCCGATGATATCTAGGGTTTAGGGTTTAGGGTTTAGGGTTTAGGGTTTAGGAGGGAGCAGGAGGAGGAGCGGAACCAAAGCGGCCGCTGCTGCTGCTGCTGCTGCTGCTGCAGTTGCTGCTGCTGCAGTCGCTGCTGCAGCTGCTGCTGCTGCAGCTGCTGCTGCTGCAGCTGCTGCTGCTGCAGCTAGCTGGTGGTGCCGGCGATGAGTTAGGGTTTACTCTAAACCCTAAACCCTAAACCCTAAACCCTAGTTTAAAACAAGAGGATTTAGGAT
>NW_013572428.1:14495-14838 GCF_000499745.2 Eimeria mitis
CAATCCTGACGATATCTAGGGTTTAGGGTTTAGGGTTTAGGGTTTAGGGTTTAGGAGGGAGCAGGAGGAGAAGCGGAACCAAAGCGGCCGCTGCTGCTGCTGCTGCTGCTGCTGCTGCTGCTGCTGCAGTTGCTGCTGCTGCTGCTGCAGTTGTTGCTGCTGCTGCTGCAGCTAGCTGGTGGTGCTGGCGAGGAGTTAGGGTTTACTCTAAACCCTAAACCCTAAACCCTAAACCCTAGTTTAAAACAAGAGGATTTAGGATTGTTTAATTCTACTTGTCTCAATTTGCTCTAGGGTTTAGGGTTTAGGGTTTAGGGTTTAGGGTTTAGGGTTTAGGGTTTAG
>NW_013572428.1:14938-15281 GCF_000499745.2 Eimeria mitis
CCCCTGTAGATACAAACCCTAAACCCCAAACCCTAAACCCCAAACCCTAAACCCTAAACCCTAAATCGAAGAAACAAAGATAAATAAATAGAGACAAGGACAAATAAAGGGAAACAAACACTGATAAAGAGTTGTTATATTAGGGTTTAGGGTTTAGGGTTTAGGGTTTAGGGTTTAGGGTTTAGGGTTTAGGGTTTTACTATTTCTTCTTCTCTTCCGTCTATCTATCAACAAAACGAAAAAACAAATTTTGTGTTTATTTATTTTTAATTATCTTTTTTATTTTATTTTATTTTATTTTATTTTATTTTATTTTATTTTATTTTATTTTATTTTATTTTAT
>NW_013572428.1:15364-15984 GCF_000499745.2 Eimeria mitis
TTTTTTTTTATTTTTTTTTTTATTTTTGTTTTTATTTATTTTTGTTTTTATTTATTTTTGTTTTTGTTTGTTCTTTTTGTTTTTTATTTTTTTTATTTATAAAGACAAACAAAACACCCACAGTAAAAAAAATAAAAAAATAAAAAAAAACAAATAAACAAAAAAAATAAAAACAAACAAATAAAAAAAACAAACAAATACAGAAAGCAAACAAAACTAAAAAAGAAATATAAACACAAACAAAGAAACAAAGAACAAAAAAATAAATAAAAAAACAAAAAGAGAGACAGAGACGGTGCGCGCTGAGTTTGTTTGTTATAAGAAATTAAAAAAAAATAATTTATTTAATTAAATTAAATAAAAAAATAAAAAAATAATTTATTTTATTTTTATATAAATTTTTATTTTTTATAATATTTTGGGGTGTACATACACCTCACTGCGGCGCGGTGCCGCGCGCTGCTTTTTATTATTTTATAAATTTATTTATTTTAATTAAATAAAAATAAAATAAAATAAAATAAAATAAATATTTTAATTTGTTTATAATCAACAAATGCAGCAGCAGCACCTAGAACAACACCAGCAGCAGCAGCAGCAGCAGCAGCAGCAGCAGCAGC
>NW_013572428.1:16084-16297 GCF_000499745.2 Eimeria mitis
GTAATATTTTGGGGTGTACATACACCTCACTGCGGCGCGGTGCCGCGCGCTGCTTCTTTTTATTATTTTATAAATTTATATATTTTAATTAAATAAAAATAAAATAAAATAAAACAAAATAAATATTTTAATTTGTTTATAACCAACAAATGCAGCAGCAGCACCTAGAACAACACCAGCAGCAGCAGCAGCAGCAGCAGCAGCAGCAGCAGC
>NW_013572428.1:16443-17065 GCF_000499745.2 Eimeria mitis
TGTTGTTTTTGTCTCTCTTTGTGATTAAAAAACAAATAAATTTATAAAAATAAATAAAAACAAAAACTATATTGTTTATATTGAGGAAAAAACAAACAAAAATAGAAGAAGTTGCTGCTGCTGTTTTTGTGGTGTATGTACACCTCATGCATGCGCAGCAGCACAGCAGCAACTGCTGCAGCAGATTGAGGGTTTAGGGTTTAGGGTTTAGGGTTTAGTAAACTTAATATACTATTATATTTATATATTTTTATTTTGTCTCTTTTTTCTTTTCTTTTTAGCTGCCTATACACCCCAGCTATCACCCTGCTCCTGCTGCTGCTTCCCTTCCTATCGAACGACCCCTCGTTCCTGCTGCTGCTGCAGCTCCCGCTGCTGCTGCTGCTGCTGCTGCTGCTGCTGCTGCTGCTTCTGCTGCAGCCTGTGTCTTGCTGCTGCAGCAACAGCACCCCTTCAGGTGTACATACAGCTATCGCCAGCCGCCTAAAGGTACGTGGCCTCTGCTGCAGCGCAGCAACCCGTGCAGCAGCAGCAGCAGCAGCAGCAGCAGCAGCAGCAGCAGCTGCTGCTGCTGCTGCTGCTGCTGCTGGAAGAATAGAAGCATCTTCTGCTGCTGCTGCTG
>NW_013572428.1:17165-17512 GCF_000499745.2 Eimeria mitis
AATACACCCCAGCTATCACCCTGCTGCTGCTGCTGCTTCCCTTCCTATCGAACGACCCCTCGTTCCTGCTGCTGCAGCAGCAGCTGCTGCTGCTGCTGCTGCTGCTGCTGGAAGAATAGAAGCATCTTCTGCTGCTGCTGCTGCTGCTGCTGCATTGAGGGGGCGAGGGTTTTAGCTGTGCTATGTTTACCTCCCGCAGCTGCGTCACTGCTGTTGCTGCTGCTGCTGCTTCTGCTGCTGCTTCTGCTGCTGTTGCTGCTGCTGTTGCTGCTGCTGTTGCATGCGTGAGGTCTTGCTGCTGCTGATTTTGTTTTCAATTTATTGGCTATGAAGAAGCTTATGCAGCA
>NW_013572428.1:18321-19092 GCF_000499745.2 Eimeria mitis
TGCGTTTACGTGTGCGTACACTGGGTGCTGAGGAGTGTGAGGTGTCTATACACCCGGAGGAGACAGTTTATAAACTAAAAGAAAAAATACAAAAACAAATACCTAAACTAGCTGCAGATAAACAAAAAATTATACATGCAGGAAAAATATTAAAAAATGATATGCAAATTAAACAATATACAGATTTAAAACAAAATGATAAAGTCGTCGTTCTTGTTACCAAGGTAAACCCTCGTAAACCCTAAACCCTCATAAACCCTAAACCCTCGTAAACCCTTGTAAACCCTAAACCCTGAAAAAGAGCTTTTTAATAAACCCTCATACACCATATATAGGCAAATTAAACAATATACAGATTTAAAACAAAATGATAAAGTCGTCGTTCTTATTACGAAAGTAAACCCTAAACCCTCGTAAACCCTAAACCCTCGTAAACCCTAAACCCTAATAAACCCTAAAAAAATGCTTTTTAATAAACCCTAATATATAATATTAAAAAATGATATGCAAATTAAACAATATACGGATTTAAAACAAAACGATAAACTCGTCGTTCTTATTACCAAAGTAAACCCTAAACCCTCATAAACCCTAAACCCTCGTAAACCCTCGTAAACCCTAAACCCTAATAAACCCTGAAAAAAACCTTTTTAATAAACCCTAATACATAATACTAAAATGATATGCAAATTAAACAACAAACATAAAGTCGTTGTTCTGATCACAAAGAAAAACCCTAAACCCTAAACCCTCATAAACCCTCATAAACCC
>NW_013572428.1:19192-20193 GCF_000499745.2 Eimeria mitis
AGATTTAAAACAAAATGATAAAGTCGTCGTTCTTATTACCAAAGTAAACCCTAAACCCTAAACCCTAAACCCTCGTAAACCCTAAACCCTCGTAAAGAGCGTTTTAATAAACCCTCATACACCCTATATAGGCAAATTAAACAATATACAGATTTTAAAACAAAATGATAAAGTCGTCGTTCTTATCACTAAGGTATTAAACCCTAATAAACCCTAAACCCTAAACCCTCGTAAACCCTCGTAAACCCTAAACCCTTGTAAACCCTAGAAAAAAGCTTTTTAATAAACCCTCATACACCCTATATATGCAAATTAAACAATACACATAAAGTCGTTGTTCTGATCACAAAGAAAAACCCTAAACCCTAAACCCTCATAAACCCTCATAAACCCTAATAAACCCTAAACCCTAATTAACTCTATTAAACTCTAAACCCTAATTAAATCGTAACCATAAGCGGTAGCAGCCAGAGTGTCATATTAAGCTGTAGGAAATGTTTAGGGTTTAGGGTTTAGGGTTTAGGGTTTAGGGTTTAGGGTTTAGGGTTTAGGGTTTGTATGCAGCAAGTCCCCTCCTCCTCGTCTGCTTCTACTACAGCAGCAGCATCAGAGTCAGCAGCAACAGAAGCAGCACCAGCAGCATCTGCTGCTGCTGCTGCTGCTCCTGCTGCTGCTGCTGCTGCTCCTGCTGCAGCAGCAGCAAACGACACGACGGGGGCTGCTGCACCCGCAGCAGGCGCAGCAGCAGAACAGCAGCAGCAGCAGCAACCGCAGCAGCAGCAGCAGCAGCAGCAGCAGCAGCAACGTGTTGCTGATGCTGTTACTGAGTCTGCTTCTTCTCTCCTTACAGGGGAGCAGCTAGAGGAGGTGAGGCTGCTGGGGTGTATACGCAGCTGCTGCAGCAACTCTGTTGCTGCTGCTGCTGCTGCTGCTGCTGCTGCTGCTACTTGTAGCTGCTGCTGCTGTATGAATGTATGCTGCTGCTGGTGCTGCTGTTTCTT
>NW_013572429.1:1028-1578 GCF_000499745.2 Eimeria mitis
TAAATAAAATAATTTATTTTTTCGGTTTAGTTGTTTTAGTTTGTAAATGGAGTTTTTATTTGGCGGGGGGCTGCGATAGAACGGAAGCAGTAATGTGTGATGGTCTGGGTTTAGTGCTGCTGCTGCTGCTGCTGCTGCTGTTGCTGCTGCTGCTGCTGCTGCTGGTAGTAGTAGTAGTAGTAGTAGTGCTGCTGCTGCTGTTGCTGCTGCTGTTGCTGTTGCTGTTGCTGCTGCTTTTGCTGCTGCTCCTACTATTGCTGCTGCTGTTGCTGCTGCTGTTGCTGCTGCAATTTGACGTTTTTTTTCTTTTTTTTTTGTGTTTTTTTCTGCTGCTGCTTCTGCCGCTGCATCTCCCCCTCCTCCTCCTCCTCCTCTTCTGCTGCTGCTGCTGCTGCTGCTGCTGCTGCTGCTGCTGCTGCTGCAGGTTCTCAATCGGAAGAAACTTGGCCTGGGTTTAATGAGCTGCCGCTAGTAAAGGCGAGGACCCTACCCAGGCTGCCCGTTTGCTGCTCTTCCTGGCGGGAGGTCTTCCCCCCCCCCTCTAAACACC
>NW_013572429.1:2082-2551 GCF_000499745.2 Eimeria mitis
TGAGCTCATGCCCAGCTACCCAGACACAAACAACCAGGGTTCGTTGTCTTTGTCTTTGTCTGTTTATTTTTTTTTTTTCTTTGTCTTTGTCTTTGTTGTTTTTGTCTTTGTCTTTGTTTTTTTTGTTTTTGTTTGTTTTTGTTTTTTTTGTTTTTCTGTTTTTGTTTTTTTTTTGTTTTTTTTTTAGTTTTTTTATTTTTTTTTTTAGTTTATGTCGAGATACCCAGACACAAACAACCAGGGTTCGTTGTCGTTGTCTTTGTCTTTATTATTTTTATTTTTATTTTTATTTTGTTTTTGTTTTTATTTTTATTTTTATTTTATTATTGTTGTATGTTGTTTTGTTGTTGTTTCTTCTTCGTTTTTATTTTTTATTTTTATTTTTATTTTTTTTATTTTTTTTATTTTTTTGTTTTAGTTGATTCCTAGCTACTTACACACAAACAGCTAAACTTTTTTATCTTTGTCT
>NW_013572429.1:4314-4488 GCF_000499745.2 Eimeria mitis
ATTTTATTTATACAGATGCATACACCGCCATAGATATTTGCCGCCGAGGCGGAATTTCAAAAAAAATAAAAAAATTAAAATTTGATGAAAAAATTTCGCAAAAATTAAAAAATTTTTTCGAAAGTTTCGCGGAGCACGCAACTGCTTCGAGCTGCGATGACTTTATTGTTAATA
>NW_013572430.1:0-751 GCF_000499745.2 Eimeria mitis
ATATATATATATATATATATATATATATATATATATATATATATATATATATATATATATATATATCAGTTTATTAGTATTCTATGCATGCATATATTTGGGGTGTATAGGCAGGTGATTGTAATATATTTAACATACATGCGGTGTATATGCATGTTATGTAATATATGTTTAATATTTCAGGTGTATATGCAGGTGAGTATTACAATATATGTTTCATATTTGGGGTGTATAGGCAGGTATTTAAATATATGTTTTATATTTGGGGTGTATCCGCAGCTTATTATACTCTATTAAACATATTTGCGGTGTATACGCAGCTTATTATACTCTATTAAAAATATTTCTGGTGTACATGCAGCTGTGTAAATAAATATTTAATATTTCTGGTGTATCCGCAGGTGTGTAAATATGTAAACATTTGGGGTGTATCCGCAGCTCACTGTATTGTATTAAAACTATTTCAGGTGTCTCCGCATCTATTGTATTCCTATATTCTATTAAAACAATTTCAGGTGTATCCGCAGCTCACTTACTTTCTATAAAAAAAATTTGTGGTGTATCCGCAGCTTATCTATTCTATAAAAAATATTTCAGGTGTCTCGGCATCTATTGTATTACAATATTATATTACAATTTTTATAAAAAAATTTGTGGTGTATATGCAGGTGTTTGCCTGGTTACGAGTCTGTGCTTTCTGAGTCTGAGGCATATGGAGTTAGTTGCCGTGCAGTAGAAGAGGGAAAATACA
>NW_013572430.1:851-1203 GCF_000499745.2 Eimeria mitis
ATCGGCATCTATTGTATTACAATATTATATTACAATTTTTATAAAAAAATTTGTGGTGTATGTGCAGGTGTTTGCCTGGATACGAGTCTGTGCTTTCTGAGTCTGAGGCATATGGAGTTAGTTGCCGTGCAGTAGAAGAGGGAAAATACAAAGATATTCAATCCAACACAAATTCTATAAACTGTCCCTTCGGCGCCAAATCGGAGACACCTGCTGCCGATGAACTGTCTCTTTGTGTTTGCCCACCCGGAGAATACAGAGACACACAAACCAATCAATGTCTCGTAAGTTTTTTTTTTTTTTTTTTTTTTTTTTTTTTTTTTTTTTTTTTTTTTTTTTTTTTTTTTTTTTT
>NW_013572430.1:1313-2216 GCF_000499745.2 Eimeria mitis
TCTTTTTCCTTTTTCTGTCTCCTTCTCTGTCTCCTTTCTCTGTTTCTTTTCTCTGTCCCTTCTCTCTGTCTCCTTTCTCTGTTTCTCATACATAATAATAAAACATACTAACACACAATAATATATATCATTATAGACAGAAAAAAGAGAAGAAATGTAGCCGAGAAAGAAATAATATTTTGTGTGTGTGTGTGTATGTGTGTGTGTGTTGCATGCATGCATGCATGCATGTATGTATGCATACAGCAATGTCCGAAGGGTTTTTATTGTCCTGGTGGTTTCGATAAAGAGAAAGGAGAAGAGAGAACGAAGATATCTTGTCCGGATAGAATGACAACAGTATATGAGGGTTCAATGAGTATATCGGAGTGTATGTGTAGTTATGGTTTTTATTTATCATCTACAAATACACAAGAAGAATATATAAACTGTATAGAATGCCCAATAAATACATATAAAGATACAATAGGGAATACGTTCTGTCGTGCATGCAACGAGAACTCAGGCACAGCAGCAACAGCAGCAACATCAGCAGCACAATGTCTTTGTAATAAAGGATATTATTATAGTGAGCTTCTTAAACAATGTACTGCATGTAGAGAAATATATAAATATTGTGAAGGGGGGAGGGTTGCATGCACGCATGCACAGCCCCAATGCGTAGACGGATACATGCCAGCCCCACCCCTCCCCTGCCCCCCCAACACCCGCATCACCGCCGGCTTCGATACCCCTTCAAGCCCCAATGATTGTAAGCACACGCATGCATGCATGCATGCATGCATGCATGCATGTATGTATGTGTTTATGTATTTATGTATGTATGTATGCATGTATGTATTTATGTATGTATGTATGTTTGTAGGTATTATACATGAATATGTATAATATATATATATATAT
>NW_013572430.1:2316-2749 GCF_000499745.2 Eimeria mitis
GCATGCATGCATGCATGCATGTATGTATGTGTTTATGTATGTATGTATTTATGTATGTATGTGTTTATGTATTTATGTATGTATGTGTGTATGTATGTATGCATGTATGTATTTATGTTTGTATGTCTGTTTGTAGGTATTATACATGAATATGTATAATATATATATATATATATATATATATATATATATATATATATGTATATATTATATATATGTATATGTATATATGTATGTATTTGTCTTTGTTGCTGTGACTCTTTGTTTCTATCTTTGTTTCTTTCTTTGTTTATTTGTTTCTTTCTTTCTTTGTCTCCGTTTCTCTCCGTTTCTCTGTTTCTCTTTCTCTTTGTTTCTCTTTCTATAAAAAAAAAAAAAAAAAAAAAAAAAAAAAAAAAAAAAAAAAAAAAAAAAAAAAAAAAAAATTTTTTTT
>NW_013572430.1:2808-4384 GCF_000499745.2 Eimeria mitis
TGAGGGTTTAAAGATATGCGAGAGTTGTCCTGCGGGTTCATATAAAAGCTCAGTTCAGGATTCTTTATGTAGTGGTTTATGTGGTTCTTTATCTACAAGTTTTCGGGGTATGAGTAGCCAGAGCCAATGTTACTGCGAGGAGGGGACATATTATGCAGGAGACAGTTGCAATGAGTGTGTGGATGGTGGTGTTTGTGTTGGTGGTTTAATCGAAGAAGCAATAGAAAGAGTTTTATTACAATCTACAAATGTTATTATATACCCCACAGATCATATAAAACCTTATCCTAAATATGGATATTATTTAGTTAAATTAAAAAAAGAATTAGATAATCCTGGTGATTGGGTTTTTANTATCCTAAATATGGATATTATTTAGTTAAATTAAAAAAAGAATTAGATAATCCTGGTGATTGGGTTTTTATAAAATGTCCTGTAAAAAATGCATGCATACAACAAGAAGAAAATGTATGTATAGATACAATGATGGAGTTTTTATGTAGTGAGTGTAAATATGGTTATACAAATACATTTGAATATCAGGAGATATGTACAAAGTGTCCCTCTTTATATATAAATATAATATTATGTATTTTATATTATTTAGCTTTATTATTATTTAATATATTTATGGCTTATATGAATGTTGCTGCTGGGTTTAATAGGAGATCTATACATTCTATAGTTATAAAGATAGCTTCTAACTTTGTTACGTGTATGTGGGTTCTTTCTGTTGTAGATATAGAAAAAATACAGTTACCTAGTTGGGTTTATAGATTACAATACGATATGGTTGAGCAGATATCGTCAACACAAAAAACACATATAACATCTATAGATTGTATATTAAGAGATATATTTAATTTATCTTATGGTGAGGCTTTTTTCTATACACGTTTATTTTATTCTTTTTTACCTGTATTTCTTCCTCTTGCTGCTACTATTATAATGTATTTTTTTGTATCGAGAGTAAAATATTATTATAAACAAACTACACAAAAAAAACTTAATGTATTACAACAAACTATAAAGTTTAATTTATATACACTAACAGAACAACTCAAAGAAAAACTAGAAGAAGATAGATTGTTTATGATGTTTCGTTATATACCAATACCCGGGGAGACAGTAGCAAGAAGAATATATAAATTTATAGAAGATATGATACCTATATATGTAACTGTCTCCTTTTTTATATATACATCTACAACAAGATATATGTTAAGTTTATTAGAATGTAAATCTATAAATTTCGGTGAAGAACATGGAGAAAGATATTTTCTTACTTCTGCTATGAGTATTGAGTGTCTCCTGTCTCCTTCTAGTTTATATTTTAAATATTTTATATTAGGTATAATAGGTTTATTATTATGGAGTATAGGAATACCTCTTGCTGCTTTTTTAGTTTTATATATAAATAGAAAAAAATTAAATAGTAAGGAAAATAGATTAAAATATGGTTTCTTACATAATGGTTTTGTTAAAGAATACTGGTATTGGGAGACGGTTGTTTTCGCTAGAAAACTATCCGTTCTTTTTGTCTCCTCTATTCTCCTTTTTGGTTCTTCTTCTTTAT
>NW_013572430.1:4484-4771 GCF_000499745.2 Eimeria mitis
ATTTGTTAAAGAATACTGGTATTGGGAGACAGTTGTTTTCGCTAGAAAACTATCCGTTCTTTTTGTCTCCTCTATTCTCCTTTTTGGTTCTTCTTCTTTATCTTCTGCTTCTATTACTGTTGCTACTGCTATTGCTATTGCTTTTAATATTTTACATCTACGATGTCAACCCTTTGATAAAAGGTTAGACATAAACACAAACCCTAAACCCTAAACCCTAAACCCTAAACCCTAAACCCTAAACCCTAAACCCTAAACATTAAACATTAAACATTAAACATTGAACA
>NW_013572430.1:4871-5417 GCF_000499745.2 Eimeria mitis
TTACGATGTCAACCCTTTGATAAAAGGTTAGACACAAAACATAAACCCTAAACCCTAAACACTAAACCCTAAACCCTAAACCCTAAACCCTAAACCCTAAACATTAAACATTAAACATTAAACATTGAACATTAAACGAGGGGATTTGTATTTTTATTTGTGTTTATGTTTGTGTTTATGTTTATGTTTATGTTTATGTTTATGTTTACGTTTATGTTTATATTTATGTTTATATTTATATTTATATTTATTTAATTTATGCTTTCATTTTGTTTATATTTTAATTTTTATGATTAATTATATATATATTTTTAGTGTATATATATAATGTTGTTTACTTAAGTTATATTTATATAAGTTATATAAAATATATATTTATTTTATATTTATATTTAGCTGCTGAGTTGTTTTATATAAAATATTATATTTATGTATTTTTATGTATACAGATAATTTATATTGAGTTACTCTACCCTATATATGAATTATTTATTTCATATAATAGTTATGTATATATACATATATATATATATATATATATATATA
>NW_013572431.1:0-1058 GCF_000499745.2 Eimeria mitis
AGGGTTTAGGGTTTAGGGTTTAGGGTTTAGGGTTTACCAGGGCTGTAGCGAGGGTTTGTAGCCCCACATCCGATATATCCGAAGCCTCAACAGAAACTTTATGTAAACACCAACTATGGAGACGCTCAGCAGGCTGCTGCCTCACATCTCTTCTCTTCTTGCGCTGGGGGCCCCCAGGGTACTGGGGGGCCCCCAGGGGCCTCTGCTGAGGCCCCTGAACCGCATGCATCCAGAGCCTCGTGCAGAAAAGCATCAGACACACCGTGGAGCCTGATACACACCACACAAACCCTAAACCCTAAACCCTAAACCCTAAACCCTAAATTCTACGCCCTATGCACTTCTGTCTCCAACCCTAAACCCTAACCCCTAGATTTCAAACCCTAATAAACCCTACACCCACCCCTTTAAACCCTACCCCCCCAACCCCCAAACCCTAAACCCTAAACCCTAAACCCTAAACCCTAAACCCTAATTTCTAACCCATTGAGCTCCAGCTCCTGCAGGCTAGAGGAGAGAGACCTGGCGAGGACCATACAATCAATGTCAGAGAGGACGGCGAAGGGGAGGCCGCAGCTGCGGCTTAGACTCAGCACCTTCAACTTTCCTGAAAAACCCTAAACCCTAAACCCTAAACCCTAAACCCTAAACCCTAAACCCTAGGAGTGGATAATACAGCCCAAACCCTAAATGTCATATCACTTGCAGAAGCAGAAAGAGACAGACAACGCGGGGTTTTCCATCCATCTAACTGGAATTTAGGGTTTAGGGTTTAGGGTTTAGGGTTTAGGGTTTGAGGCTTACCAAGGAGAGGCCTGAGCCGTGCGAGACCCTCCGCTGAGACGAGCGGCTGCTGTTGCAGACCACAGCACAACAAACCCCTAAACCCTAAACCCTAAACCCTAAACCCTAAACCCTGAATATTGTGGGTAGTGATATGCGAGCACTTGCTGGGGTTTAGCAAGGAACTGTGGCTCCGCTCCGGGTCTAGGGTTTAGGGTTTAGGGTTACGTGGTTGTGGTGGGGGCCCCCGGGGGCCCCCTGGAGATCCTTGGGGG
>NW_013572431.1:1158-1752 GCF_000499745.2 Eimeria mitis
TATGTCAGATCGCTTGCAGAAGCAGAAAGAGACAGACAACGCCGGGTTTTCCATCCATCTAAATGGAATTTAGGGTTTAGGGTTTAGGGTTTAGGGTTTAGGGTTTAGGGTTTGAGGCTTACCGAGGAGAGGCCTGAGCCGTGCGAGACCCTCCGCTGAGACTAGCGGCTGCTGTTGCAGACCACAGCACAACAAACCCCTAAACCCTAAACCCTAAACCCTAAACCCTGAATTTTGTGGGTAGTGATTTGCGAGCACCTGCTGGGGTTTGGCAAGGAACTGTGGCTCCGCTCCGGGTCTAGGGTTTAGGGTTTAGGGTTTAGGGTTTAGGGTTACGTGGTTGTGGTGGGGGCCCCCGGGGGCCCCCTGGAGATCCTTGGGGGTCAGAGCATCAGCCAGGCGAAGGGTTGTGAGGGCCCCCATCCTCACGGCGCACATAGAGAGCAGCGAGTCGTTGACGGGGGCCCCCCCAAGGTTAAGCCTGCAAACCCTAAACCCTAAACCCTAAACCCTAAACCCTAGACACCAGACGTCGGCCTGTATGTTGATGGAGAGGGTGCAGGAGTTAGTTCAAGAGTGGCAGAAGTCTCTTCT
>NW_013572431.1:1852-2359 GCF_000499745.2 Eimeria mitis
TAGCCTGCAAACCCTAAACCCTAAACCCTAAACCCTAAACCCTAGATACCAGACGTCGGCCTGTATGTTGATGGAGAGGGTGCAGGAGTTAGTTCAAGAGTGGCAGAAGTCTCTTCTAGGGTTTAGGGTTTGGGGTTTAGGGTTTAGAGCAGCAGTCTGCATCAGGGTTTAGCAACTAGGGTTTAGGGTTTAGGGTTTAGGGTTTAGGGTTTACCGAGTGTAGCCAAATGTATGCAGCTTAGAACCCACGCGTTGAGCTATACGCAAAGCGCAGCCCTCAGTGACGCCGCCCACAGTCAAGCTGAACACAAACCCTAAACCCTAAACCCTAAACCCTAAACCCTAGCAACGAGCCACGCCAGGAATGTCTTCTCTATCACAGTGTATCCAGCAACAAGCTACGGAGACAGCAGCAGCAGCAGCAACAACAGCAGCAGCAGCAGCAGCAACAGCAGCAACAGGTCAGCAGCAGCAAAAGCAGCAGCATCAAGAGGAGCAGCAGCAGCA
>NW_013572431.1:2459-5327 GCF_000499745.2 Eimeria mitis
AACCCTAGCAACGAGCCACGCCAGGAATGTCTTATCTAACACAGTGTATCCAGCAACAAGCTATGGAGACAGCAGCAGCAGCAGCAGCAACAACAACAGCAACAGCAGCAGCAACAGCAGCAACAGGTCAGCAGCAGCAAAAGCAGCAGCATCAAGAGGAGCAGCAGCAGCAGGAATAGCAGCAGAAGCACGAGAAGCAGCCGCACCAGCAGCAGCAGCAGCAGCAGCAGCAGCAAGAGCAGCAGCAGCAGCAGCAGCAGCAGCACCTGGTAAGAGTAGGTGCAGCAGCAGCAACAACAGCATCTACGAGGACATCAGCAACCTGCTGCCGCTTTGCTTCTATTTGTGCCGTATGAAGCTTTTCTAGAGAACTCCCCAAACCCTTCAAAGCCCTGCAAACCACAAACCCTAAACCCTAAACCCTAAACCCTAAACCCTAAACCCTAAACGAACAAACTTGCAGCGCCAGAGGGGAGACAGAAAAAACAAAGGAGGAGCTGATACTAACAGAGGCAGCAGATGCAGCAACAAAATACGAGGGTTACTGGTGAGGGTTTGTGGTTTAGGGTTTAGGGTTTAGGGTTTGTGGTTTAGGGTTTAGGGTTTAGAATTATACAAACCCCTCGGTGAACTTCTCTCCCCCATAGCAAACAAAGCCAAAGGATCTCAAACCCTTGCAGCAGTCCTTTAGAGCTGCGCACCACAAAAACATCTAGGGTTTAGGGTTTAGGGTTTAGGGTTTAGGGTTTAGGGTTTGGGGCCCAAAGTGAGGCTTTTGTTCGCGCCCTGCAGCTCTGTAGGGTTTAGGGTTTAGAGTGTTGAGGGTTTAGCCATGCATCCACCTCCTGCAGGCCCCGAGGGTTTAGGGTCTAGGGTCTAGGGTTTAGGGTTTAGGGTTTAGGGTTTAGGGTTTAGCACCTTCTAAGAAAGCATCATCCTTCGTCTCTATCCCTGCTAGCGCGAGGCCCTCTAGGGGGGCCCCCTGGAGGGCCCTGAGGCCCTTGGGGGTTAGTAAGAAACCATCAAGCTCTAGGGTTTTCAGGTTCGTGCTGCACGCAAACCCTAAACCCTAAACCCTAAACCCTAAACCCTAGAGGGTGAGCCGATGATGTGGCGGTGGGGATACAAACAGCAACTGCTGGGCATAGTTCTGAGGGTTTATAGAGTATTTTAGGGTTTAGGGTTTGTTGTCTAGGGTTTAGGGTTTAGGGTTTAGGGTTTAGGGTTTACACTAACCAGCGCTTCAGGAGCACCCTGAGCTGCTCGTCCGTTAGAAGCACTCGAGCTGCAGCCACAAAAAGATTCGCAATTAGGGTTTAGGGTTTAGGGTTTAGGGTTTGGGGTTTAGGGTTTGGGGTTTAGGGTTTAGAGAGGGATTGGCGGTTTGCAGCTGAGAGCTCTTCGCCTGCACTCTACAACTAAAGCCCTTGGGGCTGTGAGGCCCAGGGTTTAGGGTTTAGGGTTTAGGGTTTGGGGTTTAGGGTTTGGGGTTTAGGGTTTAGGGTTTACCTGTATCACCAATAGAAGTAACGTTCTTGAGTGCGGTGCACGCAGCCTCATGAAACGCCCTGCACAACGAACCCTCCAAACCCTAAACCCTAAACCCTAAACCCTAAACCCTAAACCCTCAACCTCTCTCCCTCTCCTCTTAACAACCATTTCTCAAGGGTTTAGGGTTTAGGGTTTAGGGTTTAGGGTTTGGCTCGCCTGGATACGAGGAGACACCTCAAGAAATCCGGTAACTCTAAAAACCCTAAAACCCCAGCCAGCAGATTCAAACCCAAATCAAACCCTCGACGCGGGGGCCCCCTGCCGCCAACAGGGGGGCCCCCAGCAGCAACGGGGGGCCCCCCAGCAGCAACGGGGGGCCCCCCAGCAGCAGAGGGGGGCCCCCCAGCACCAGAGGGGGGCTCTACTGCGGGGGCCTCCTGAGGGTTGGTGGTGTCCAGGGGCCCCTCAGCA
The DNA here is from genome assembly GCF_000499745.2 of Eimeria mitis. Taxonomy (NCBI): domain Eukaryota; phylum Apicomplexa; class Conoidasida; order Eucoccidiorida; family Eimeriidae; genus Eimeria; species Eimeria mitis. Next base: position 4,422 of record NW_013572431.1, read on the forward strand.
GAACCCTCGAGGGGCCCCTCGGGGGCCCCTTCAGGGGGCCCCTCAGGGGCCCCTTCAGGGGGCCCCTCGGGGGCCCCCTCATCACAGGAGTTGTAAGGGTACTTCCGCTTTCTATCTCCTTGTGAACTTCTCTCTTCTACAGCCAGCAGGGGCCCCCCTGGGGGCCCCTCGGGGGCCCCCCCTCTGATGGCTTCGGGGGCCCCCTCTTGGGGGCCCCCCGGGTACTCGTTTGGGGGCCCCTCTGGGGCCCCCCCTTGAGTCTGTTCTTCAGGGTTCTCATGGGGGCCCCCTGGGGGACCCTCAGGGGGCCCCTGGTAGCTGGTGCTGGGCTCGCAGCTGCATGCAGCTGCTGCAGCAACCGCATGGATTGCTTTGGGGGCCCCAGGGGAGACAGAGGGGGTTTGATGGCTCCTGGGGGTAGGGGACAGGGGGGCCCCCTCAGGAGAAGAAGGGGGGCCCCCCATGCTGCACGGGGGCCCCTATAGGGTACCGGGGGGCCCCTGAGGCTTGCAGGGAGGCAGGTGGGGGCCCCCTATACAGCAGGGGCCCAGGGGCCCCTCGAGCAACAGGTGCAGCTCCGGGTGCCCTGCGGCTGAACCCTAGGCTTTGTAAACCCTAAACCCTAAATCCTAAACCCTAGGGTTTATACGTAGGGGGTTGAAGAGGAGACAAAACTAGCGGCAGGAGACGGGGGCCCCCAAGTGTACATACAGCCGGGGTGGGGGCCCCCAGCTGCTGCATATCTCTCTTTTTTGTGTGTTATTTATATTTTTATTGTTTTTTATTTTAATAAAAATATATATAAACCCTGATGTGTACCGAGTTGCTGGGCGACGACAGAGAGGGGGGCCCCCACCAGATAGAAAAAGGGTACAGGAGACAGCTGGGGGCCCCCTACCCCCCCCC
>NW_013572432.1:0-2774 GCF_000499745.2 Eimeria mitis
GCAGCAGCAGCAGCAGCAGCAGCAGCAGTGGAAGCAGAAGGGCTTCAAAGCAGCAGCAAGGTGCACGTGCTGCGGCTGCTTTCACGCGTCAGTGTGATGCCGGAGGGTGTGGAGATACGCAAAGTTCGTGCCGGGTAAGAAGCTGCTGATAGTCTGCTTCTGTTGCTGCCGGGGTGCTAGTGCTGCTGCTGCTGCTGTTAGGCAGCAGCTGCTTCCCCTAGCGCGCCGGCGGTTTTGTTGGGCTGCTGCTGTTGCTGCTACGCTGCTAGTGTTGTCGCTTGGGTGCTGTTGTTGCTAGTGTGCTGCTGTTGTTGCTACCAAACAGCTGCTGCGCTTCCTGTTGCTTCAATGTTAGCAACTGCAGCAGCAGCGAAATTTCATTTTGCATGCGTTTTTAACTGTGCGTTTTCTCTCCAATTCTCTGTTTGTTCAGATTGGAACAGTGCGGCTTTGTCCGCCATGCCCTGTCCCGTTGCTGCAGCAGCCGGCGCAGCAGCAGCATCAGCAATGATTACAGCAGCAGCAGCAGCAGCGATTGCGGCGATGTCGAGCTATGGCTGCAGCAGCAAACTGTCCGCATTCAGCCAATGGGACCCTTGACAGCGATCCTTGGAGACACAGCTGACTGCAGCTGCCCTGTGTCCGTTTCGCTTTTGCGTTGTATCAGACTTAGCAGCGCTGTTGCTGCTGCTGCGGCTCCGCTTCTGCTGCATCTGAAACTTCAGGGAGCCGATGCTGCAGCCGCGGCGCTAGCAGCGAAGGGAGAGTACCTGGTTTCACCGTATTTCCAGCTAGCAGCAGCAGCAGCAGCAACAGCAGTAGGGGGTGACAAGGCCGTGGCGTTACGCGGCTTGACCCTTCCTGCTGCTGCTGCCGGTATCGCTTCTGCCGATGTACCTCCCGGGGGTAATGCGAGCGCCGCTGCCCCTAGCCGCGGCTGCTCCTGCTGCTCCTGCTCCTGCGCAGAGCTGCAGCAGGGGGGACAGAAGCGAGGCCCCGTTCTAGCTGGACGGTCTGTCTTCAGCATGGAGCGTCAAGCTATCAGGTGCGTCATACCTTCGTTGCTTCTGCGTTGGAAGTGTACGTACACCCGCGCAGCAGCACCTGCTGCTGGCTGTGCCTTGCAGACATCTCATATATGTCACCTGACAACCGGCTTTGNCGCGCAGCAGCACCTGCTGCTGGCTGTGCCTTGCAGACATCTCATATATGTCACCTGACAACCGGCTTTGCCCCTGAGCTTCAGGCAATCTCGCGTTCACTTCTCCCCCTGCTACTGGTGTTTTTGCTGCTCCTGCTGTTGCTGCTGCTGTGTCTGCACTTCAGAAGCCTTCCGAGGCGCCTGCTGGAGGAGGCGCAGCAGAAGAAGCAAAAGCAAGACGAACAAACGGCCAGTTGTTTTTTCGGGGGCCCATGGGGATCAGGCCCACAGAAGAGGCTTGCAGACGCTTTAGGAACGGGGTTGCTGCAGCTGGTGCTGCGTGCTGCTGCATCGGCAGCCGAAGAAGACGCACTTGGCAGCAGCAGCAGCAACAGCAACAGCTACGAAGCTGATGGCAACACGAGCGAAGAATGCTTGTCTGAAGGGCTCCGCTTCGTTGAGGTAAGAGATGTGAGGGAGGCGTTTATCTCAGAAGGCCCCGTTGCTGCTGCTGCTTCTTTACAGTTTGGTCGTTGCTGCTGCTGCTGCAACTGCTGCTGCAGCTTCTGCTGGTGAACGCTTGCGGGGTAGTGCTTCTCGGGTCAGCGGCGTTTGCTGTAGCTGCGCTGTGCTGTAACGTTTTGCTGCAGGATTTGAATTTGTGGGCTGCGGCACTTCCGTCAGAGCTGCTGTTGCCAGTGGAGCAGCAGCAGGAGCAGCAGCAACAGCACCAGAGACACCNGCACTTCCGTCAGAGCTGCTGTTGCCAGTGGAGCAGCAGCAGGAGCAGCAGCAACAGCACCAGAGACACCGCATGTTGCGGTTGCCCGCAGTTGATGTTCTTTTGTTGCACTCGGAACCCCTGGGCCTAGTGACCCTTTCAAAGGCTCATGGCAGTAGCAGCAGCGGCACACCCTCTAGTGCAGACGGTAGTGCTGCTGCTGCTGCTGCTGCTGCTGCAGCTCGTGCTGTTGATGGGCTCCGCAGCAGTGAGGAAGAGCCTCCGCTGCTGGTAGATACCGAAGAGCCTTTACAAATGGCAGCCCGAAAGAAGAGGGCTTCAAGGGACTGGGACGATGGGGGGACAGGCAACAGCAGCAGCAGCAGCAGCGTAGGCCGCTGCTGTTGCTGCTGCTGCTTTCTAACGGATGCTGCAGTGCCGCCTGTTTTCGAGCCTTTGCAGGCTGCACTGTGTTTGGGTTGAGGAGGGAACCATTTTTTTATTTCTCTTTATTTGCTGCTGCAGCACAAGGCAGCTGCAGCTGCAGTGAGCTGCAGGTGCAAGCGCAGTATCTGTTTTTTCGGAAGCCTCGTAGTACAGCAGATTCGGGCTTATACTGCCGACTACAGCATGCAGTGTACGTACACCGAACGCACCACTGCAGCCAGGCGGCGGTTTGGGGTCATCTCNCCGACTACAGCATGCAGTGTACGTACACCGAACGCACCACTGCAGCCAGGCGGCGGTTTGGGGTCATCTCTCCCGCATGCATCCCGTCTCTAGCGAGCTGCTTACGAAATAACACACATAACACTAACATTCAATACGGACTTCATTCATGCGAAGAGGCACACAGAACACTAACATTCAATATAGACTATTCGCCTGGAGCACACCCTACACTAACATTCA
>NW_013572432.1:2795-3102 GCF_000499745.2 Eimeria mitis
TATATATATATATATATATATATATATATATATATATATATATATATATATATATATATATAAACACGCAACCCAACACAAACATTCAATACAGACTTCATTCATCTGAAGCACACCGACCAACACGAACATTCAATACAATTTTCATTCATGCCAAGAGGCACACCGAACACTGACACTCTGTACAGAGTTCATACTTGCAGAGACTCACCGAATGTTATGCTGTTATGGGCCGTGTGCGGTGGAGGAACAGCCAGCAGCAGAAACTGCAGTCTGGCTGCTCATCGTACGCTGCGCTGCAGCCAGT
>NW_013572432.1:3154-3353 GCF_000499745.2 Eimeria mitis
ACGACGAATCTGATAGCCAATTGGTGCAGCTGCCGTTGCATGCAGCAACAGCGTGCTATCAATGCATCTTTTGCAGCAGCTCCAGGCGGAGCCATGGCTGCTACCCAGCACAGGCAGCAGCACACACAGCAGGGCTCCCCTCTCACCCCGCCCCCCATATCCTCTTCATCTCACCGCTGACCGCATTCGGCTGAATGAT
>NW_013572432.1:3453-3653 GCF_000499745.2 Eimeria mitis
ACGACGAATCTGATAGCCAATTGGTGCAGCTGCCGTTGCATGCAGCAACAGCGTGCTATCAATGCATCTTCTGCAGCAGCTCCAGGCGGAGCCATGGCTGCTACCCAGCACAGGCAGCAGCACACACAGCAGGGCTCCCCCCCCTCACCTCGGCGCCATATCCTCTACATCTCACCGCTGACCGCATTTGGCTGAATGAA
>NW_013572432.1:3753-3941 GCF_000499745.2 Eimeria mitis
CACTGACACTCTGTACAGAGTTCATACTTGCAGAGACTCACCGAATGTTATGCTGTTATGGGCCGTGTGCCATAGAGGAACAGCCGGCAGCAGAGACTGCAGTCTGGCTGCTCATCGTACGCTGCGCTGCGCTTCAGCAGCAGAAGCAGCAGCTGTTGCTGCTGTAAATCGAGTTGCCGCCGCAGCAC
>NW_013572432.1:4064-5237 GCF_000499745.2 Eimeria mitis
CCGGTACAGTCTGCGCTCGAACAGTGGGGGCGAGAACAGCCAGCAGCCCCGACTCTCCGCGTGCGCCCAGTTCAGCATGCATGCATGTATGTATGCATAGAGCTGAGTGTTAACGCTATCCCACGCATGCATACATATCATATCGTTCCTTCTTGGTGTCTCTGGCGGGGGCCTGAATTATATCTCGTCGATACTCCGGAAGTTGCATGGTGAGTCTGCTCTGCACTCAGTTGAGCTGCTGGGGCTCTTCATACAGCACCTGTTCCTGTTGCTGCAACACTGCTTGCTGCTGCAGCATCCATTCCACCTTCTATATAGCCTAAGGGAGAGTTCTTGTCTCTGCTACGATCGAAAGAGAGGCTAATGAATGTAGAGAGATGGGCCAGATGCAGCAAAAGCAGCAAGGCAACGGGCTGTATATCTTCAGCAGCAGGAACATTGGCTTCACTTGCAGCTACAGCTAGCAACGCAGCAGCTGTTACCACCGTTGCAACCGGTGTTCCTGCTGCGCGGGTGGGGGGTATCAGCTCAAACGCGCCCAAAGGATTTACTCTTCTGCTGCGGCTGCATGCAACTGATAGATCATCTAAGCAGAGGGTCCCGCAAGCGTAAGCACATGACTGCATCCATGCATAGAAGCTAGCTACAGACAAATGCTTATAGGGCTGCATGCATGCATAATAACTAGCTGCAACCTAACGTGTATATAAATGCATGCATGATTACTGCCTGCATCCTAATTTGTACAGGCAGCAGTGCATGTATAATACTAATAGCTGCATGTATAAAAGTAACAGGATGCAACCTAGGGTCTGCATGGCTGCATGCATGCATACTAGCTAGTTGCAGCAAACTGGGTATAGCATGGATAATATCGGGTTGCATGCGTTGAACCCCTTCTAGAAGACTATCGATTGAGTTGTTAATGTATTGGCTTCGTCTGCTATTACATTAAGACGAAACAGAATAACCCAGTCAGAGCAGCAGCAGTAGCTGTAGCTGCACGCCGCTGCTCCAGGCGTGTGTAATGCTGCTACAAATGTTGTAACACTACCCGCTGCTGCACCTGCTGCTGCTGCTGTTGCTGCTGCAGTTGCTACTGTTTTTTTTCCCTTCTTGCCTTCGGTAGCGGCGTCTAAGCCATACAGGGGGATGAAGGCATCCTAGGCCTCC
>NW_013572433.1:0-3060 GCF_000499745.2 Eimeria mitis
TAGGCTCCCTGTAACTACGCCTCTTGTGTAGCGTAAAAAGCGACTGTGCCGAAGACGCCGGATACAAATACTTTACACCTTGTTGGTTTTGCGCAAGTTGGGTTCATCTGTATCGAACAATAAGTCAAGGGTATCAGAGCGTACAGTGCTCAGAGCCCGCTTACCAGGACTCTGCTCTGCTCGTAGCCCGTACCGGTCCCACTTCCCTTTTTGCTATGGACAGGCCATTCCCTCAGAAAAGACACGTTTAGGCTTTAATGTACTCCCCTTTCCATATCCTTTTACATTGTATAATTGTTTGCTTTGAGTTTCTGGAGCGTGGTGGAGCCATACGCGAGAACTGCCCCATCAACGAAACACCGACTCTCAAACGCGCGCCGAATCCACTGGCTTTCGTTACACCGTGGGTACCTGCAACTAAACTCTCTAGAGTGTGCTTTTGACGCACGAATAGCTGCAGAATCTGAACTCCCCTCCCAAGTCTAGGGAACTGCAGACCTTCCGCCGCCCTCCATTTTCCCGATGGGAAGGAAAGCGCCAGAGGGCTTGGGGCTAGCGGGTGGGAGCGAAGCCAACTCTTTGGATGAAACCCAGAATCATGGCCATTCTGCGGTTGCACGGGCTGGAGGCACGGGTGATTCGTCGACTCTCGAGACCACAGCGGAACAGCAGGTCAACGTGCCTGTGGTGCATCCTGGGGGAACACCTCAATCTGAGTCCGGAGGACGACGCTATAGCGTTGCATTTAGTGCGTTGCTCATCTTGGTGCTCACCATGTGCGCGTCCGTTAGTGTGGGTAGCATGGCTTGGGGCAGAAGCAGGAGGATTAGTGCGGGCGTGGCACCACCTGCGCAAGCACCACAGGACAAAGAGCAGCCGACGACCTTTGCGGTAGACAGCCTGACACAAGAGGAGTCGGAAGAGGAGGATCTTGGTGAGCTTCGGGAGGACCTGTTGGAGGCGCTTGTGGAATTTAGACGGAGACCGGAAGGCCTCGAACCTCCGCTGAATGATATAGGTGAGTTGGACCTGCAAGAGCAGGGAAGAGATATACGGAGGTCCCGCTAGAGCGACACTATTCCTGTCGAGGGTGCAATTGTCGTAGTGCTGTTGTGGTCTTGCCTTCTGCTGCAGTTTCCGGCGTTGTTCCGAGGAAAGACGATGCTGTGGCGGCGTCTTTGGCCCGTGCATTGGATGCTGTGCACAGTGCCTCTGCCCATACACAACGACAGCTCGCTGACAAGTACCTCGACCAACTATTTTGGGATTGCGGACACCGTGACTTCGGCCTTCTCCTGCAAGGTATGGTCCAAGAAGTGCAGGCAGCGGCGCCCTCCGAGGAGGATACCAATCCGGAGAAGGAGGAAGCTCAAAGCGCGAGAACTGCTCTTCTGGTGGCTGTTCTGGACGCCTTTACAGCCAGGGTGAAAGCCATAGAGCGCCTCAAGCTAGTGAAGGAAGATGCGGCAGACGAGGAGGCGAGGTTGGAGGACCAAATACCCAGGGAGAGAGTAGGGCTCGCGCAGTTGCTGAGGAAGGTGCAGGGGGTCCCTGAAGGGGCTGCTGAGGCAGCAGCGCAGCAGGTGGAATCGGTTTCCGCCTCCGTTCCGGCGTTCAAGGCGCAGCGGCTCCTCAACATTATCCAGCATTCAAGGGAAAAGCTTGCAGGGGACTTGAATGTGGCTGTTGCCCTCTTCGGTGCACTGCAAGCAGGAGACTATTTTACCCCGGGAACGGAACTCGAATCTTTAGAATCAGTTGGTGTAGCGTCAGTGCAGGGGGAGACCACGTTGAGTGACCGAGACAAGCAAATGGGTCACCTACAAGAACATCAACACAAGTTACTCAGGGATATGATGAAGTCCATGGAAGCAGATGGACAGGGCAAAGATTCCCTGAGAAAGGCTTCCGAGTTGCTCTTCAGATTGTATCGAATGGATATGGCATGCAGATTTGGGGCCAGCCAGCGAGAAGACTTCTGGCAGTTTCTCAAAAATCACTGGTCCCCGAAGGCTCACGACACTTTGTGCGAACTCATCGGCAAACAGGACAAAATATTCCAGGAATCCGAATATGTCAGCCGGACGTACACCTTAATGACGGCTACCTCGTTACGCGGAAGTGCCTCAAAAGAAAAGCAGGTGGACTTACTGCTGCTCCAAGCAGCACTAGCTCTCCTTTGAAGCTGGACAATTTTGTTTGCCCGTAGCGCTGCATAGTCTCATTGAAGTTGGGAAGAGGGACGTCATGTTCTTGTTTTCACTTCAACTAGCAGTGCAGCTGCTCAATGCAGCTTATTCGCCATTTGCGACAGTGCTTGACTGTGTGGACTGTCGGTAACGGATGCACTCACTTGTGCTGTTTGTCGTATTGTTTATTTAAGACGATGTTTGGCTTGCTCGCGCCCGAGCACCCTTTTTAATCTTGAAGTGACCGCGTCCAGTAGAACAGCCCACACGAGAAGGGTTCTTCGTGCATTGAATTCGATTTGCGGTGAGCTGCATCATTTGCAGACGGCGCTGCCTCATAATTCCATACATGAGGGTGCGAGGAGTGCTCGGGCAGATGCCCAGCACTACATGCCTGATCGTTGCAGCTTGCTGTACGTAGGCATGATTAATTTTGTATTTGTAGGCTACCGACAGCTATCCATATTTGCTCTGGGGAAGGTTTACTGTCCTGTCCATGTGGATGGTGTGCAAGCGAGTCGACAGCGGGGCAGATGTTGTACTGCGACATTTTATCCAGCTGAGATGGAAACGCGTGTAGTATTAGCGGTGGAGCCAAATACGTAAGATTAGAGTTCCCCGAATGCAGGTGACCTCTACACCAGTCTGCAGGCACAGCGGCCAGAGGCCCTGGGGTTAATGCGCAGGAGAAGCTGCTTGACATGTGCACCTTACTGCGGTAGTTGCTACAGGAAAAGCCCACATGTAAGCACAGCAAAGCCCCCGTTGGTGCACGTGATAAAACCGCGTACAATTGTTAAGCAGTGCTAAGCCCCATGAGGGCAGCCTGCTCGCAAGCAGCAGTGCATCTCCCAACTTCAGACGGGCCATG
>NW_013572433.1:3280-5055 GCF_000499745.2 Eimeria mitis
GGACGCTCAAGCCCATTCTTTTCACATTTTCAGACTGCTTGTGTTTCGTCGCAACTGCCGTCGGTAGAGATCTTCAATTGCGAGTTGCGTCTCTTCATCTTCTAGTTAACCGAAGGTCCTCGAACCTAAACATAGGGCTGTCGGGAGTTGCAATGAAGGCAAAATACTTCGGGTAAAAGTGGCTAGCATTTATGCATATGCACAGCCTTTCGCGCCGTTTATGAAGACCGTGTACAGCGAGCTCTCTTACTTTAACACTAAATGACTAGCTTTTATTTGGTGCGTACATGCTTCCTGCTCATCAGCTGATTGCGGAAGGTTCCAGAGAGTTGAAAACGACTCATTTCTTCCCTTTGTGATGGCTTTGTCTGTGAAAGTTTCGAGAAAATGCAAATCATTTCCACTGGTTGTAGAAGTTAAAGGTCCCGCAGCTTCTACGCTGCACCCCAAAGCGAACTAAGCCATAAAGACGCAGTTCAAAGGAGAATACCCCATGGAACTGGAATCGAGACAGAACGAAAACAGAGCAAACTGAAAAATGTGAAGGAAGTGACTTTGAACATTCCCACAGCGTGATTCCAGTTCGGCCTATCGCGTAGGCTTTTAATTAACCGTTCTTGTGGTGTTTAATGTATGAAAGCCACTTTATCACGTGGATTTCTGGAAGTTGTCTTCACTCAGGAACCTTCCTAGCTGCACAAAAGACAACGCTCCGCAGTCGCCTCCTAATAACAGGAGCGTTCACTTACCCCTGCCTACACACTTGAGATGCCGTAATGAGGACAAAATTGCGAGAACAAAGGGAGACTGGTGTTTCTGAATGCAGAATATATTTGCTGCAGCCGCTGCGGGGTGTATGCTGCAGCAGATATTTGCTGCAGCTGCTGTGGATTCGATGTTGCAGCACATATTTGATGCAGCTGTTCGCGACTGCATGCGGCAGCGGAAGGCAGGAAGGCTCTCTGTAGTGGCTTCGCCGGTGGGCTTGCAACGGTGGGGCCAGCGCTTTAATCTTTGCATGCTTGCCTAATTAAAGTGCAAATGGCAAGCAAACAAAGATAAATCAGTCTGTATTGCTAGGATGCCACAAGATTCGTCCTCTATGGACATTTATGAACTGCCGAAACTCCTGGCCTGCTTTGGGTGCCCAGGCGGGAGACCACCGTGCACCTAGCTTGCTTCACTGTATGGCTATTCGGTTGAATGCTTACTTTTCGTGCCCTTACATTATATCTGAAATCTCTCCACAGCGGCTGATAAAATTGACGGGTTCATTTCCTTGGTCTGAGAGTGCACGCACACCCCACGTCGCTGTACTACCGGGCGACTGTAGAACTTGAGTTCGTCACCTGCTTGCCGTGACGTTTCATTTGTCCCGAAGTATACGCTCTATACTCTCTCTAGTGATAGTCGAATGAAGTGGTTGACGTTTCCGTTGTAGGTGGGGCGAATCCCGCACGGAACCGTCTGGCCGGTTGCTGTCTTGATTCTCAGTGCAAATATGGGTAGCTGTGAACAGCTGCACAGAGAGTCAGGACTACCTGCAACAAGCTGCAGTCTATCTATATGTCTCCAGCGCCGGGCACCTGCCTGGGCATCCTTCGCTTGGGAAGGGAATTCTTACTTTGTGCCACGGGCAGCTCACCGCAGCTATAGTGCAAGGACAATTATGGTGTTAGTAAGTGTTACCTATGGTGATCAACTGTACGCGTTCACGTTGATATTGAAGTAAATGATCAGACTTGAGCAAACAACGGTTCACCTCCCCAAGTATA
>NW_013572434.1:2260-4156 GCF_000499745.2 Eimeria mitis
CTGCTGCTGCTGCTGCAGCAACTCATTATAATCATAAGCAATAGCAGCAGCAGCAGCAGGAAGAACAACAGAAGCAACAGCAGCAGCAGCAGCAGCAGCAGCGGCAGCACAAGCTGTTCGCAGCATTTTGGTGGTTTTGTGTTGCAGGGGGGCAGAAAACGGTCGCCGCTGCTGCATTGCTGCTGGCTCAGCAGCTCGCCAACAGCAGCAGCAGCAGCAGCAGCAGCAGCAGCAGCAGCAGCAGCAGCAGCAGCGGTGGCGAGGGTTTGTTGCTGCTGGATGAGCCTGATGCTGCCTTGGATGGAAACTACGCGCAGCGGTTTGCTGCTGCTCTGCAGACTGCAGCACAAACCCTCAAATGCCAGATCGTTATCACCACCCTCAGGTAAACCCTAAACCCTAAACCCTAAACCCCAAACCCTAAACCCTAAACCCTAGATACGAAATTCTAAACTGTAAACCCTTTTCTTCTATTTCCACCGCCTCTCAAGGAAGAAACGCACGCTTCACGACTGGAGCTCTAGGGTTTAGGGTTTAGGGTTTAGGGTTTAGGGTTTAGGGTTTGTGTGTGCAGGAAGGAGCTGCTGAGCTGCGGCGACAAGTTTTGGTTGGTGCAGCAAAGCCAGAGGGCCTCGCGCCCCCGAGAAATAACAAAAGAAGAAGCAGCAGAGTTGCTGCTGGATCTGCCGCAGCAGCAGCAGCAGCAGGAACAGCAGCAGCAGCAGCAGCAGCTGCTCGCGCTACCTGAACCTGTCCCGTCTATGGGCTAGCTGCGTAGCTCAGACACCACCAGCAGCAGCAGCACAGCAACAGCAGCAGCAGCAGCAGCAGCAGCAGCAGCAGCAGCAGCAGCAGTAAAACACAGCGTGTGTTATGTCTTTGGTGTTTAGTGGCAGCGTCTTTTTCTTTTCTTTTTTTTTTTTCTTTTCGACAGATTGAAGTTTTGCATTCAGCTCAGTGCTGCTTGAGGGTCTGCCCAGCCCCCCAGCTAGCTAGCTAGCTAGCTAGCTAGCTAGCTAGCTAGCTAGCTAGCTAGCTAGAGGATAAACAGCCAGCTAGCTACGGTGCGATGCTCGGGAGTTCATTGGCGTCCCTGGTAGATAAAGAAAATCCCAACCCACAGCAAAAGAGCAGGCTGGCTAGCTGGCTAGCTAGCTAGCTAAAGCGATAGAGCTAGGATATACAGTATATATATATATATATATATATATATATATATATATATATATACTCGTCTACACACAGATAGAGAGAGAGAAGGGCGAGGAGATATTCTGTTGCAACAACTAGCCTGCAGCTAGCCAGCTTGCAGCTAGTTAGCTAGCTAGTTAGCTAGCTAGCTAGCTGGGTAGCTAGCTAGCTAGCTAGCTAGCTTAAGGGGGCATGGCTAGCTGGGGTTTTGACGTTCCTCCTCTGGCTGCGGGGCCTTCCAGTCTAGAAGTTTCATCTTGGAGAAACTGAGAAGAGCCAACAAACCCCAGCGATTAGGGTTTAGGGTTTAGGGTTTAGGGTTTAGGGTTTAGGGTTTGATTAGGGTTTAGGGTTTAGGGACAAGGAAAGGTGTTGGTGGTTTCAGAGTTGATGTGTATACGCCGAAGCAAAACACAATCCTAGGGTTTAGGGTTTAGGGTTTAGGATTTTTTTTTTTGTATCGTTTCTCTGCCTCGCTGTACCAACCCCTGCGGACGAGGGTTTAGGGTTTAGGGTTTAGGGTTTAGGGTTTAGGGGTTGTGTACCCCCATCCTATTTCTTGCGAGGCTGTGAGGGGTGCTTTGTATTTCTGTGTTGGGGTGTATTGTCTCATCACCGCGGCCCACTCCTTAACTCCGCCAGCAAAAGCTTCTTCTTTATATTTATATTCATCTTTTAAACTATTCTGTGAAAAAAAAAAAAAAA
>NW_013572434.1:4367-5145 GCF_000499745.2 Eimeria mitis
GCTCTCATCCACTGCTCAAACAAACAAAGAAACCCGAGGGTTTAGGGTTTAGGGTTTAGGGTTTAGGGTTTAGGGTTTGTCTCAGTGCTCTCCTAGCCGCCTTAGAAACAGACAAAGAACCCCTAGGGTTTAGGGTTTGTAGCTGTGTCTCGTGGAGCTACTGCCTAGAGCAGTTTTCAGAGTCTAGGGTTTAGGGTTTAGGGTTTAGGGTTTAGGGTTTAGGGTTTGTGTGTACATGTATGATCTTCATATGTATCCATCAGAAAAGCCCAATTTGTTTTCCATTCTGCGGCGGTTTTGTTTTCTTTAACAAACCGCTCCAGGCGTATTTGGTCTTGACGTGAGGTGTGCTGCTGCAGCGCCTTGTCTCGCACATCCTCCAGCGCCATTTCTAGGGTTTAGGGTTTAGGGTTTAGGGTTTAGGGTTTGAGGGTTATAGTTGGGTGGGGTTGGTGGTTGTGCTGGTGGCTATCCAGAGCACCCGCAGCATGAACTGTGTGCCCCCCACAAAATATATTAATTTAAAATTATGATTTCAGTTTATTTAGAATAAATTTTTAATATTTCCGGTGTATGTACAGCGCTCTGCTGCTCGCAAGTTTCTGCCGACTGCTTAACACTGCACGTTGAAACCGTGCAAAAACGGGATTTCGGTTGTTTTATGAATTAAATTTTTTTTTGTTTTTTTTATTTTATTTATATTAATTTTTCTTTTCTCTGCTCACGGCATCGTAAACAAGAGCGTTGGGGGCTGCTGTGGCCTGAGCTAAAGAGGCTC
>NW_013572435.1:0-981 GCF_000499745.2 Eimeria mitis
AAAAAAAAAGAAAAATGGCGGAGGAGTGTGTCGTGCCGTCTGAAGTAAGCTGTGAAGAGAGCCCGCGCAACTGCAGCGCGTCTCTGCGTATCCAGCGCATGGAGTACCGAGTAAAGAAGAGGAACGCGTTGCAGCCAGAGTTCTTACAGGCCTTCACTGAGGTTTGTGACTCTCTGCGGCAGTTTCTCACAAAAAACCCGCAATACATCCCCGCGCTTGAAGCCATAGCAGAGCCCGATCGTCTCGTCACCTTCAGAGTGCCCTGGTTCGACGACAAGGGATGTCTTGTATGTTTTATACTCCAGTTTATATACACCAAAACCCTAAACCCTAAACCCTAGAACTCCGAGCTCTATACAGCTGCATCCAGTGAAACCATATGCATTATAACTCTCGTATTTTTTCAATTTTTTTTTATTTTTTTTTTATTTTTTTTATTTTTTTTTATTTTTTTTTCAGAGAGTAAACTGCGGGTACCGCGTACAGTTCAGCTCGGCGATAGGTCCCTGCAAGGGGGGCCTTCGTTTTCATCCTTCTGTTTCTTTGTCTGTGATTAAGTTTCTCGGCTTCGAACAAATATTTAAAAATAGTCTGACAGGTCTACCCATGGGCGGCGGAAAGGGAGGCGCTGATTTTGACCCCAAGGGAAAATCTGTAGATGAAATAAGACGTTTCTGTCAGGTCTGTGTTTTTATATTTTTTATTTTATTTTTTTTTTGTTTTTGTTTTTATATTTTTTTTTTGGTTTTGGTTTTGGTTTTGGTTTTGGTTTTGGTTTGGGTTTGGGTTTTGGTTTTGGTTGGAAGGTATTAATGTTATTATTGTAGCAGCAGCAACAGCAGCAGCAGCAGCAGCAGCAGCAGCAGCAGCAATAGTTTTCTTGCTTTTCCTATGACGACTTAAAAGTTTCTCGGATCTATCCCCCTCCCCCTCCCCCCCTCTCTCTCTCTCTCTCTCCCTATATAAATCCATACACACACA
>NW_013572435.1:1082-1400 GCF_000499745.2 Eimeria mitis
ATAAACACCAGCATGCATGCCTGCCTGCATGCAGAGTTTCATGACGGAGCTATCGAAGCACATAGGCCCAAGCCGTGACGTACCAGCTGGCGACATCGGTGTAGGAACGCGCGAAATAGGTTTTTTATTTGGTCAATACAAAAGGATTTCAGCTCAGTTTGAGGGGGCCCTCACAGGCAAAGATATATCCTGGGGGGGCTCAGAAATACGCCCGGAAGCAACAGGATACGGGGCAGCATACTTCGCACAAAACGTACTGCAACAAATACTCGTATGTTTTTTTTTTTTTTTTTTTTTTTTTTTTTTTTTTTTTTTTTT
>NW_013572435.1:1434-1803 GCF_000499745.2 Eimeria mitis
GGGTTTTTCTGTTTTTGGGTTGTTTTTGTTTTTTTGTGTTTATGGTTGTATTTATGTTTTAATTTATGTTTATGTTTATATTTGTATTTACATTTGTATTTATGTTTATATTTATATAAAAGAAAGTGCAACGATAAACACACAGAAAATACAGATATAATGTGCAACTGCAGGAGTAGTAACAGCAGCAGCAGCAGCAGCAGCAGCAACAGCAACAGCAACAGCAACAGCAGCAGCAGCAACAGCAGTGTAGCTTTAATAAACATTTTGATTACATCTCTTTTGTTTTATATAACAGAAGAAAGCAGCCGCGTGTACTCCCTTTTTTTTTTTTTTTTTTTTTTTTTTTTTTTTTTTTTTTTTTTTTTT
>NW_013572435.1:1841-2122 GCF_000499745.2 Eimeria mitis
GAGCTGTATACTGAGCGGGTGCGGCAACGTGGCTGTGTATTGTGCTGAGAAACTGATCGCCATGGGGGCAAAGGTTTTATCTCTTAGTGACAGCGCGGGGTGTATATACTGCAAAAGAGGATTCACAAAAGAAGAAATACAAAATATTAAAGAAGCTAAACAAGCTGATGCTTCTGTTCGAGTTCAGTCTTTTGCTGATGTAAGAAACATAATATATATATATATATATATATATATATATATATATGTATATATGTATATATGTATATATATATATATAT
>NW_013572435.1:2222-2416 GCF_000499745.2 Eimeria mitis
GATATATATACATATACATATATATATATATATATCTGTATATGTATGTATATATGTATATGCTTCTATCTGTGCCTGTGTGTTTCATGTCTCTCTTTGTCTATCTGTGCATCTCTCTCTCTGCCTCTGTTTCTCTCTTTCTTTTTCTGTTTTCTTGAGCATTACATAAAAATCAATACTGCAAAATAATATTT
>NW_013572435.1:2516-2709 GCF_000499745.2 Eimeria mitis
AGATATATATATATATATATATATATATATATATCTGTATATGTATGTATATATGTATATGCTTCTATCTGTGTCTGTGTGTTTCATGTCTCTCTTTGTCTATCTGTGTATTTCTGTCTCTGTCTCTGTTTCTCTCTTTCTTTTTCTGTTTTCTTGAGCATTACATAAAAATCAATACTGCAAAATAATATTT
>NW_013572435.1:2799-3282 GCF_000499745.2 Eimeria mitis
GCGGGGGTACACCGTGGTGTATTGCGGCTGATTTGGCGTTTCCATGTGCAAAAGAAAACGAAATAGATGAAAAAGCAGCAGAAAAAATATGCAGCAACGGGGGGAGAGTGGTGGTGGAGGGGGCGAACATGCCGCTGACACCGAAAGCAATAGAAATATTTAATATGCATGGGGTTATTGTTTGCCCTGCAAAAGCAGCAAATGCAGGTAAAAATTAATTAATTTAATTTAATTTTAATTAATTTTTATTATATTTATTTATTATTTTATTTATTTTATATTTTTCACCGTTTATAACTCGTAAAAAGAATGTTTCGTTCGCTTTCTACACACAGTGCAGCTGCCTATACACCCCAAATGCTTCCTCTCTCAATTCATGTTCAGTATGCATCTACATAAGCAAACATTTTTGTTTTATTTATTTAAATATAAATATATAAGTAAAAAACCCTTCTTAATATATCTAAATATTTGTTATTTTAT
>NW_013572435.1:3382-3852 GCF_000499745.2 Eimeria mitis
ATTTATTTAATTTTAATTAATTTTTATTATTTTAATTTATTATTTTATTTATTTTATATTTTTCACAGTTTATAACACACGGTGCAGCTGCCTATACACCCCAAATGCTTCCTCTCTCAATTCATGTTCAGTATGCATCTACATAAGCAAAAATTTTTATTTTACTTTATTTATTTAAATATAAATATATAAGTAAAAAACCCTTCTTAATATATCTAAATATTTGTTATTTTATCTGTGTTTTATAATATACAAAAATATCTTTATTTTTTTCTTTTTTTTTTTTTTTCGTTTCTGTTTCTATCAACTACCTTCTAACCCCTTTTCCTTCATTTCCCCTTTCTCCTGTACCCCCCAAAAAGCAAATATATATTAAATATAAAATATTTCATTGTATTTCTTTGATTTATTGTTTATTTTTTATTTTTTTTTGTATATACAGGGGGTGTTGCTGTGAGCGGGCTAGAAAT
>NW_013572435.1:5000-5414 GCF_000499745.2 Eimeria mitis
TCTTTTTTTTTCTTTATTTTTTTGGGTTTTATTCAGTTTTATCTTTTTAGTTTCGTAGTTACGTCAATAACGCTTTCTTCTCTGTCGCTGTATTACACAGGGGGGAGGCTATCTCTGCATGAGTGTATTTGCTTTTTTTTTTTGTTTTTTTTTGTTTTTTTTTTGTTTTGTTGTACTTTTGTTTCATACAGGTTTTCTAGAAAAGGGGTATTTGCTCCTCCTTGCAGATAACTCCTTTTTTTTTCTTTTTTTTTCTTTTTTTTTTCTTTTTGTCGCTCGCATGACCGTTGACGCTTCATTTCTTTTTTTTTTACATTGCGGTGTATCTTCAGAGTATTTCTAAAAACTCTTTATTTTTATAAACACAAGAGAAAGCAACGGAAACTAATACAATATTATATATATATATATATA
>NW_013572436.1:0-3728 GCF_000499745.2 Eimeria mitis
GAGATAGATAGCGTGTTTATATACAGAAAATGTTGATCTATATATATATATATATATATATAATTTAAAAAAACTGTGCTTTGTTTGCTTTTTTCTGAATTTTTTTGTATGGATATCCTCTTTATATATATACACTATAACACCGATAGATACACATACACACAGACAAACAAACAAACGAAACTAAACAAACAAACTGAAATATACACATAAGCAGACAAGCACACAAAAAAAAAGGAAGAAACATGCAGCTGTCTCCGTGCTGTCTTCGTTGTTCCTCTCCGGTTCAGCAGCTGCTGCAGCTGCAGCAGCAAATTCACTTCTTGCTGCTGCAGTGTACAGACAAATACCCTTTTTATTTTTTTTGTTGTGTGCTGCTGTGCATGCATGCTGCAGCTATCTACCTGAAACTCTAACTCTAACAAACCAGGAGATACGCCCGCAGCATGTGCAGACCAGCGGCGGCTGCTGCTAAGTATATTTCTCTTGCTGCAGCAGCAGCAGCNGCAGCAGCAGCAGCAAGCCCAGGGAGAGGCCGTCTATCTATTGTTGCAGCGGCATGGTATGTTTTGCTGCTTGCTGTCTGTGGTGTTGTCTTGTGTACTGGTGCTGCTTTCATCTGCATGCACTGCATGCATTGCATGCATTCAGGGGCCGCAGCAGCACCTCCGGGTTGTGGGGCCCAGGGCTGCTGCTGCTGCTGCTGCTGCTGCTGCTGCTGCTGCGCATGCATTGCTGGGGTGACGAGTTCACAGCGTTTATCGAAGGGTTTCCCTGCTTTGTTTGCTGAAGCTGACGACAGCAATTTAGGAAATAACAAATAAGCTCGCGGTCTAATTAAGTATAAAAATACAAATAAATAGATAGCATCCACATGCAGGACGATACGCTTTTACTAGCTGTATATACACCTGAAGTAACGGTGCACATACATACACATACAGTACAGTACAGAGAGGCTCTAAGAGAGTTCCTTTTCCCTCTCTCTCTCTCTCTCTCACTCTCTCTCTCTCTCTCTCTCTCTCTCTCTCTCTCTCTCTCTCTCTCTCTCTCTCAGCAAACACTACTTCTTTTCTTCTTTTTGTTTTTGAACTGCGCCAGCTGTTTTATGCTGGTTAAATAGGCCGCACAGACGTCATACGGATGTTCATAGTTTATGTATGCTGAGACTCTCTCTATCGTTTGTTTCGGCAAAGAGCGAAGCTGCTGAGGGGGAGGGGAACAGAGTTGATGCACGCGGGAAAATTCAAAGGTTTCGTTCGTGTGGTGTACATACACCGTGATCTGAAACGGGGTTCTGCAACAGCATAAGCCTCTACCTAGAACGTGCAGTTTCAGGGTTTCTGTCTACAGCGAGAGCACTTTGTGCGTCAGTAGTTTTCTCGGTTTATGCTGGAGAATAATATATAATAAGTAATGCAAGTTCGTCCATGAATACTACTAGTTGATGCGTTTACCTAAATGAGAGGAACATGAATGCCTATCGGGATAACACGCTGGGAAACAATAACGCTAAACGTTGCTACGAAGAGAAGACAGAGTTTCGAGTTGAGAAAAGAACAAAAAAAAGTATTCTCAAGACGAAAATATCCGGGATTTTTCGCGAAGATCAATGCAGTTGCACTTGCACATATTTGGGGTGTACGTGCAGCTCAGGCGACAGCGACGGTAGCTGAATCCGACGTCAGAAGTTGAGTTGAATTGCGGCAAAGAGGAAACTTCTGTTCATGAATACCCTTTTATGATAATAAAACTCCTTTTATATTAAATAAATAAACAAGAAACGAAGAGTTTTAGCGTTGATGCCACCCTGGACTGGTCTACCTCTCTACGAGCACCACTGAAGCTTTCGGTCGATAGCATCTCGCCGCCTCTCCCGATGCTGATCCTGCGGGGTAACTTGCACAAAGTCTTCGAAATAAAGTTGTAAATTCCTTTTTAAACAATTTCCCCACAAAGTTTTTGCATGCAAAGCCTCAGCTCCCCCAGACGAGAGTTTCTGTACAGCTCCGGGCTCGCTGTGCTGAGACGGTCGACGGACTTGGGGTGAGGCACCGGCCTCTCTTTTGCAGTGTCTGCCGCTTTAGGCAATATAATTAGATTTAATTTCCTAATTTCAACAGAATATTCTTCTGTGCGCTGCTCAACCCGCCACGGCTGCTCGCGACCGCCCCGGGGCAACTGAACGGGAGAGGAGTGGTCGTACAGCCAATCGACTTGCAGCAGCAGCAACAAGAGAAGCGGAAGCAGAAGGATCAGCAGCAGAGATGAGCAGCAAGCTAGGAGGGTGTTGGGGAGTTTCAGTTCCCCTTTGGTGGGGTGTA
Organism: Eimeria mitis; assembly: GCF_000499745.2. Taxonomy (NCBI): domain Eukaryota; phylum Apicomplexa; class Conoidasida; order Eucoccidiorida; family Eimeriidae; genus Eimeria; species Eimeria mitis. The sequence continues at coordinate 2,325 of NW_013572436.1, forward strand.
TGCACGTTATGAAGAAGCAGACAAACACCAACACCCCCTCGGTCTCTGTCTCTGGGTCTCAGGCTCAGCCGTCACCTTCTTCCTTCACTTTACCTCTCCAGGCTTACAAGCCTTTCAAAAGACAGCCTCCAGCTCTCCCCCTTTCATCAGCAGCAGCAGCTGCTGCAACAGCAGCAGCTCCAGCTGCAGCTGCAGCAGCAGCAGCAGCTGCTGCTTCACCGCAGCAGCACCTCGTGCCTCGATGCGTTTCTCCTCTTCTGCATCCCCCCATCAACAACAAAGCAGCTGCAGCAGCAAAGCGGTTCAATACTTCTGGCTATCCTCAGGTGCACAGACGCAGCAGAAGCGCCTGTATTACCCCTTCAGCAGCAAGCAGCAGGGGGGGCCCCAGCAGCAGCAAGATGTCTATACACCGCGTGGCTGCAGCAGAAACCCAGGGCTTCTTGCGCGCAAAGATAGCAGCAAAGGAGCAGCTGTGTTCTGAGGTTATAGGGGAAAACCAAAAGCTCATCAGACACCTCGAGGAGACCAAGCTGCAGCACAGACAAACTGTAGAAAAACTCAAAGCGTGAGGCCTAAACCCTAAACCCTAAACCCTAAACCCTAGATTGTTTAGTTTCTAGGGTTTAGAAAGCGACAGCACCCGTTTCAGGTGTATGGACAGCTTGCTAGTGAATCTAACACTGTTTGTATTTTTCTTTCGTTTCTTCTTTTCCCGCTGCTATGCATGCATATTCTGTACCTGCATGCAGCAGCAACTCCAGTACATTTGCGCTTAAACTTTTCTTTCTTTTGCTGCTGCTGCTGCTGCTGCTGCTGCTGCTGGTGCTGGTGCTGCTGCAGGGAGGCCGCCGCCGTGGTGCAGCAGCTGCTGGCTGACACAGCTGTATACCGAGACACGAACGACAACCTGCTGAGAAAGCTGCACTTGCAGGAGCAGCAAACAGCAAACGATGCGCTGCGGGCCCGCCAGGCAGAGAGACGCAGCCAGGAGGCGGAGGAGAAACTCTTCGTTTTGAAACGGTAAGCAGCAGCAACTGCAGCAGCAGCAACAGCAGCAGCAGCAGCAGAAGCAGCAGCAGCAACAGCAGCAGCAGCAGCAGCGGCAGGGGCAGTGCCAGTGTCACAAGAAGCAGCGGCAGCTTCATAAAGATATGATGCTTCTTTTTGTTTCTCGTTGCATGCACGGCTGTCTGCTGTTGCTGCTGCTGGTGCTGCTGCTGCTGCTGCTGTTGCTTCTGCTGCTGCTGCTGCTGTTGCTGCTGCTGCTGCTGCTGGGTTGGTATTGTTGCTCCTTGCTGTTGTTCACTGCCCCTCTTTGCTTCTTCTGCATGCTGCAGCAGCAAAACAAGTGTTGCGTGTTTCAAAGCTGCTGCTGCATGCACTGCTGTTTGTGTTTTTTTT
>NW_013572436.1:3828-4098 GCF_000499745.2 Eimeria mitis
AAACAAGTGTTGCGTGTTTCAAAGCTGCTGCTGCATGCACTGCTGTTTGTGTTTTTTTTTGTGTTTATTTTTTTTAGGTTTGTTTCGGGGCTGCAGGAGAAACAAAAAGCACTCGAAAATGAAGCGCATGCATTTGCTGCTGCTTTTCGCTCCCTCAAGACAGCCATCAGCAGATTCGCTGCCAGTCTTGCTGCATGCAATGTCCGTAGTGTATATATATATATATATATATATATATATATATATATATATATATATATATATATATAT
>NW_013572436.1:5037-5232 GCF_000499745.2 Eimeria mitis
TATGTATATATATATTATATACATGTATATGTCTATGCATGTATGCATGCATGCATTGATATATGTATGTATAATAAAACTACAAAACTAGCACCAACAATTCCACTACCATGATAGCGCTGATAAATATATAAATTTTTTTTTTTTTTTTTTTTTTTTTTTTTTTTTTTTTTTTTTTTTTTTTTTTTTTTTTTT
>NW_013572437.1:392-608 GCF_000499745.2 Eimeria mitis
CGTAGTAAATATAATGCCTTCAGCCGTCCCCATTTGTTGCTGCTGCGGTTGTTGCTGCTGCAGTTGCTGTTGCTGCTGCAGCTGCCGCTGCAGCAGCAGCAGCTGCTGCTGCTGCAGCAGCAGCAGCAGCAGCACTTTCTGCAGCACTTTCCGCAGCATGAGAAATTGGGGTCATCTAGACAGCAGCAGCAGCAGCAGGAGCAGCAGGTGCAGCTA
>NW_013572437.1:708-1242 GCF_000499745.2 Eimeria mitis
TAAATGTCATCTCTGTCTGTTGATAGAATACTTAAAAACATAAATCCGCTTGAGGTGTACATACACCCCAATTTCGCTTGCTGCTGAAAAACAGATAGAGGCAAACTGCAGCAGCAGCTGCTGCCGCTGGTTCTGCCGCTGCTGCTGCTGTTTTCTTCACTCTGCTGCTACAGTTGCTGCTGCAGCTGTAGCTGCTGCTGTTGCTGCTGCTAATACAATTTTTGCTGCTGCTGACGTGGCAACAAGTGCTGCTGTTAATGCTGCTGCTGCTGCTGCTGCTGTTGCTGCTGCTGCTGCTGCTGTTGCTGTCGCTGCTGCCGTAGTAAATATAATGCCTTCAGCCGCCCCCATTTGTTGCTGCTGCAGTTGTTGCTGCTGCAGTTGTTGCTGCTGCAGCTGCTGCTACAGCTGCTGCTGCAGCTGCTGCTGCAGCGGCAGCAGCAGCAGCAGCACTTCCTGCAGCGCTTTCCGCAGCATGAGAAATTGGGGTCATCTAGACAGCAGCAGCAGCAGCAGGAGCAGCAGGTGCAGCTA
>NW_013572437.1:1342-1703 GCF_000499745.2 Eimeria mitis
AGTTGCTGCTGCTGCTGCTGCTGTTGCTGCTGCTGCTGCTGCTGCTGCTGCTGTTGCTGTTGCTGCTGCCGTAGTCAATATAATGCCTTCAGCCGTCCCCATTTGTTGCTGCTGCGGTTGTTGCTGCTGCAGTTGTTGCTGCTGCAGCTGCTGCTGCAGCTGCAGCAGCAGCAGCAGCAGCAGCAGCACTTTCTGCAGCACTTTCCGCAGCCTGCATGAGAAATTGGGGTCATCTACACAGCAGCAGCAGCAGGAGCAGCAGGTGCAGCTACTGCTGCTGCTGCTGCTGCTGCAGCAAATGTCTTGGGTTCGCTAGACAGAAGCAGCAGGAGCGCCAGCAGCAGCAGCTGTTGCTGGTCCT
>NW_013572437.1:1803-2112 GCF_000499745.2 Eimeria mitis
CTGCTGCTGCTGCTTCTGCTGCTGCTGCCGCAGCAAATGTCTTGGGTTCGCTAGACAGAAGCAGCAGGAGCGCCAGCAGCAGCAGCTGTTGCTGGTCCTCCTGCAGGTGCAGCAGCAGCAGCAGCAGCAGCAGCTGCTGCTGCTGCTGCTGCTGCTCTTTGTCTATTTGTCTCTGCATGAGCAGCTAGGGCCTCCTCGTGTACATCGCATTTATAAACTTGCAGCCAAGACAAACCCAGGGGAACACCAGCCCCTGCAGCAGCAGCAGCAGCAGCAGCAGCAGCAGCAGCAGCAGCAGCAGCAGCAGCA
>NW_013572437.1:2212-2720 GCF_000499745.2 Eimeria mitis
CTGTTTAAGTGGAGAAGGGAATTACACATACAAGTATAATAAATATACAAACAGCAACAACACCATAAGGAGCAAACAGAAAAATAAGACAGCTATATATATATATATATATATATATATATATATATACATATATATAGAAATCTATATATGCAGAGAGAAAGATGAATGGAGCAGCAACAGAGGAGTAAATTAAAATCCTAGAAAAGGAAAAACAACAAAAAGAAGAACAAACGAAACAGAAAAAAAAAAAAATTGCTGGGGGCCGTCAACTCACCCAGCAATACAACTGCAGCCCAAGATATGATATTTTTTGTTTTGTGAGAGAGAGCCATCGACAGCTGCAGCAGTAACACCCTAAACACTAAACCCTAAACCCTAAACCCTAAACCCTAAACCCTAGACCTCCTATTGTTTCAGGGATCAGGGTTTGAGAGGGGGAGAGAAGAGGCGTCAGAAAGAAATAAAAACATACCGAGAAGAAGAAAAAGTAAACCCTCAAGGATTT
>NW_013572437.1:2820-3206 GCF_000499745.2 Eimeria mitis
TTAAACCCTAAACCCTAAACACTAAACCCTTGGAAATGATGACGGAAACCGGGGTTTGTTGGCCTTCTTTGCCCTCTGGTGATGTTTTAATGGAAATAAAAAGTAAAAGTATGTATACTTTGTCATTACTTTTATAAAAACCCAGTAAAGCAGCAGCGGCTTACTAGGTTTCGTCTGCGGTGTACATGCACCTGAGAAAGGGCTGGGCTTGGTTGAGTTAAGAATAAAGAGGGAAAAGATGAAAAAAAAAAAAAATTATTTTACCTTTTATATTCAAGAAAACTTATAAAATTACTTTTGTGGTTTAATATAGATGCAATTGATGAAAAAAACGCAGCTGATTTTCCTATTTTTGTTGGTTTCTCTTCTCTGAAATTCGGGTGTAT
>NW_013572437.1:3306-4922 GCF_000499745.2 Eimeria mitis
CAAAGAGGGAAAAGATGAAAAAAAAAAAAAAATATTTTACCTTTTATATTCAAGAAAACTTATAAAATTACTTTTGTGGTTTAATATAGATACAATTGATGAAAAAAACGCAGCTGATTTTCCTATTTTTGTTGGTTTCTCTTCTCTGAAATTCGGGTGTATAGCCAGGTCTGAGCAGATGTGAAATAAGTGGAATCTTCACTTATTTAGAGTATTTCATGAGCGTTTTTTTCTGAATAGTTCAGAGAAAGTTATTACTTTTAATTCTTTTCTTTTTTTTTTCTTTTTCCCCGCCGAAATCCCTCATTTTTCTCTGCTTTCTCGTCAACATCTGCGTCGCGGATCTCAGAAATTCAAGTTCTTGAGCGTGTGAGTTTCTTCTGTTTGTTTGTTTTTTTTTCTGATTTCAGTTATTTTTTTTTATTTTTAGGTGTTTTCTGTATATTTCTTCTCTCCCCCGCGCAGTTTACTGCATATATCCTCAAAAAATTTTTCGTGTTTTCCGCAGCTTTCTGTTGTAAGAATGGGTTTTTTTATCCCAGCTCTGTTGCTGGGTGGCTTTGGTATGAGCCAGCATCTCGCTACTAAAGAGCTCGATGATTTAATGAGAGAATCTGAACGCCCTTTCTTTGGTTTTTGGTGGGGGGTCACCGTTGGCGCAGTATTCGGTTTCTGGTTGGGCGTCAACTGCAGCGGCATCATCGACAAACTCAGCAGCATTTCAAAGGCTGGTAGAGCACTACTGAATTTCCCAGCTGATGATGAACAGCAGCAGCAGCAGCAGCATGGGCGCGGACGCAGGCAGTAACACACACCAGCAGCAGCAGCAGCAGCAGCAGCAGTAGCAGCAGCAGCAGTAGTAGCAACTACAACAGCATGCATGTGACTGCAGGCTTTAATATGTATGAGGAGGGAGAGGAGGAGCAGCAACAGCAGCAGCAGTAGCAGCAACAGCAGCAGCAGCAGCCTGCACATGTCTGCATGCTGTAATGTGTAGGTTAGCGGTATTGAATTATATATATGTATATATATTCTTTATTCAGCAGCAGCAGCAGAAGCAGCAGCAGAAGCAGCAGCAGCAACAGCAGCAGCAGCAGCAGCAGCAGCTGCAGCAGCAGCAGCAGCAGCAGCAGAATGGGAATATTTAATGAAGATAAGAAAATGCAAAGAAAGAGAAAACGCGGGGGGGGAGAGAAAACAAAAAGCAAAAAAATAAAAAAATAAAAAACAAAAAGAAGAAATAAAAAGAAGAAATAAAAAGAAGAAATAAAAAGAGGAAGTAAAAAGAAAGAAAGATAAAAGGAAAGATGGAGAGAAAAGAAGAAAATAAAAAAAAATAAAAAAAAAAAAGAAACGACGAGCAAGAGACAGAAAAACAGAAACTGAGTTGAGATATAAAGGAGATAAGAAAAGAGAAAAAAACAAAAAAAGAAAGAGAGAGAAAGAGAGAAAAAAAGAGAAAACAAAAAAAGAAAGAGAAAGAAACAAATAAAGAAATAAAGAAAAAGAAATAAAAAAAGAAATAAAAAAAGAAAGAAAAAAAAAGAAAGAGAGGAGGGAGTGTCTGTGTATTTTGGGGTGTACATACACCTCATTTCTTTGTTTCTTTTCTTCTT
>NW_013572437.1:5022-5479 GCF_000499745.2 Eimeria mitis
AAGAAAGAGAGAGAAAGAGAGAAAAAAAGAGAAAACAAACAAAAAAAGAGAAAGAAACAAATAAAGAAATAAAGAAAAAGAAATAAAAAAAGAAATAAAAAAAAAAAGAAAAAGAGAGGAGGGAGTGTCTGTGTATTTTGGGGTGTACATACACCTCATTTCTTTGTTTCTTTTCTTCTTTCTTTTTTATTTATTTATTTTTTATTATTTCTTTTCTTTCTTCTTCTTCTTTGTCTTTTTTTTTTCTTTATTTTTCTTTTCCTCTCTTTATTTATTTGTTTTTTCTTCTTTCTTTCTCTTCTTTTTATTTTTCTTTTTTTTCTTTCTTTTTATTTTTCTTTTTTTCTTTCTCTGCTTTCTTCTTTCTGTTCTTTTTTCTTTATATTATTTATTCTTTATTCCTCTTCTTCTCTTTTCTTTCTTTCTCTCTCTTTCTCTTTTTTATTTCTTTTCTTTC
>NW_013572437.1:5579-5770 GCF_000499745.2 Eimeria mitis
CTGTTTTTTCTTTTTTATTTCTCTTCTTTTTATTTTTCTTTTTTTCTTTTTATTTTTTTTTTTCTTTTTTTCTTTTTTTCTTTCTCTGCTTTCTTCTTTCTGTTCTTTTTTCTTTATATTCTTTATTCTTTATTCCTCTTCTTCTCTTTTCTTTCTTTCTCTCTCTTTCTCTTTTTTATTTCTTTTCTTTC
>NW_013572438.1:0-4000 GCF_000499745.2 Eimeria mitis
AGGGCTGGCGTGTCCTGTGTCTAGGGCGTTTTGTTGGCGAAAACATAGGGAGCCCACCGGAAGGATGCGGGGCGCTTGGCTTCCGGTGACTCGCCTTTAGGTGTGCTAGGGTGGCGTGTGTTTTGGTACTGCGATGTGCCGGGAAAGTGTCAGGGGGCGTGGACTTGATTTGACGCTGTGGCACCTGAGGTGATATGCGGAGTTGGAGGGGCGAGCGTAGGTCTGGATGGAACAGGGGCTTCGAGTGGACGGCGTGGGATGCCGGACTGCGGTCGCGCAGTGCAGGCGTAGGTGGACGCGAGAATGCGTTACGCGTTTTAGTGGTTAGGAGCTGGCACTGGGTTCTGTAGTGCGAGTATAGGATCAGTGGTGGGGGCAGGCGGATGCTGAGGCGTGGGTGCGGGATGCTTACAAGAGCTGACGGGTTCGTGCCTGTTTTCCGCGTGCTTAGGACGTACGTACACGTGCTGCGGGATCGTTGGTGTGCAGTGTAGGGCTGGCGTGTCCTGTGTCTAGGGCGTTTTGTTGGCGAAGACATAGGGAACCCACCGATTTGGCGTTGACGTTTTGGCGTGTGGAGCGTGTGCTCTTGTTGTGATAGTATAGTTTCGGTGGGGATGATTCTGTCTGTACAAGTTCAAGGATGACTGTTTGCTTGTCGCTCAGGTTTGCAAGAAGGGTCCGAGTCAAGGAACTTAGCAGTTGGTCAGAGGAAGCGCACTACAGGTGTAGGCGGACGGAGAGGTTTGTCTTGCCCGCCTGGGGTAGAAAGTGGTATCGATTCTGTTGTGCGCTCATACGATCAGTGCTGTGAGCAGGCCCATACGTTCTGCTGGGGGCGTGCTTTAGGCGAGCTTCTGCATTTGCCCTATCGCCGTAAGATGTGCCTCAAGAATTGCGGCTAGCCTATGCTAGTGTTGCACATTCGATGGTTTACAATGCGTTATTTGGATGCTTTGCATTGGGTGCTGATGGTTTTTCCGGTGAACGTAGACTCCTGGAGTGCAACGTGGAGTTGTGTTTAGCCGGCGAAACGCTCCGCTGTATGTGATTTATTGATGCCTGGGGCATCTATGCTGATGCGTAGAAGTTGACGGGGCACATGTGCGTGGAATAGTGTTTAAAAGGCTGTTACTTCGTATGGCGATTATAGGATCAAGGCCGAGCACAGGAGCACAGGGGAGTGGTGCGAAATGCCTGCGGCATGCTTTTATGAGCGCTTGTTCTTCTCATCCCGGTAGAGCAGGGGGCTTAACCACCGTGGCTAGGTTGTGGACGTGCTGCCGATTGAGTGTTTTACAGCGCGCATTGTGGTGCTTTGCATCGAGAATTTCCTTGTCGGCAGCACGCGGACCCAGTCGATTAGATGTGGACGATTTTTCGTGTGATCGTTTTTATTATGTACGGTGCCCTGGTGTGCATTTTGATTTTAGGAGAGCAATGCCATGTGGGATTGATGAGTGTCTGAGTTACCCTTTTTGATCTGCCTAACTGCAGGGTACGAGTCTAGATCTTGGGCAAAAGCCGGGTTCGACTGGCGGGCGGTTTCGTTTGTGCTGTTTTGGCGCTTTGCATCGGCGAACTTTGCGGCAAGGGCATTTGCGCCACTGAATGGACGTGGACGCATTGGCGTGTGGTAGTTTATGGGTAAATATCACCCCTTGGCATGTGTTTCAAAATTGTGTTGGCTTCGGGGAGTCCAAATCTGCCTGAATGCGCCTGCGCCGGTGCGTGGAGGCCCGCAGGACGCGTGCTGGTCGGTGGTGCACTACAGGCACATGCGGATGTAGTAATATGGGCTAAGCGATTAAGTGCCTAAGAAGTTGGCATGGGTCTGGTGGTGCGATGGCACATCCAGTGCTGACCGCGCTTCGAGGCCCTCGGGCGGTTGCTGCATGTTTACACGAACCTGGGGCTTTCTTTTGCTGATATAGGGGGTGAGTCGAGATTATGCGCGCAAGGTCTAAGCTTCGGAAGTGGAAGGATTCTAGTTTGTATTTGCTGAATACCTCTTTGGGTTTCATAGCACCTTCAGGTAGCCTTGTGGCTACGCGAAGAAAGCTCCATATGAATGCTCCTCCACCGCGATCAATGGTGTGCCGAATTTCTTCTTGGTTGCACCGCATTTTTCAGTTTGCTGTGTTGCTATGCAATGCAACGTCCATGAATGCTCTTTCACAGCGTTCAACACGTGTGCCTTGACATACACAGCACACTGGTGTGGGTGCAAATGGTTTGCGGAACCGTCTACTGGTTGTCAATGCGCAAGCCGGTGGGTCATTTGGCCCGGAAACTGGTTAAATGGTACTATGTGGCCTTATTTTCTCGAGATGATTTTAGCAAATGAATTGGGGATTTCCGTAGGCGATATGGTGTTGTGGACTAAGTAGGGACGTCTTCCCACGGACTGCAGCGCAGTAGATTTCGCAAGTGTTCTCGAATGAACGCTGATGGCTGGATGCCGACTGTTCGCGGACGCCAGTCGTTTCCTCCCGATGGGTCAGTGGGTAAGTGGCTTGCACGGGAAGCGGTATATAAGCTGCTGAAGGGGTTGGGTATTTTCTTGTGGCTACGGCATGTTTACACGAACCTGGGGCTTTCTTTTGCTGATATAGCGGGTAGGTCGAGACTTTGCGCGGAAGGTCTAAGCTTCGGAAGTGGAAAGGTTTTAGTTTGTATATGTCGAATACCTCTTTGGGTTTCACAGCACCCTCAGGTAGCCTTGTGGCTATGCAGAGAACGCTCCATGAATGCTCCTCCACCGCGATCAATGGTGTGCCGAATTTCTTCTTGGTTGCACCGCATTTTTCAGTTTGCTGTGTTGCTATGCAATGCAACGTCCATGAATGCTCTTTCACAGCGTTCAACACGTGTGCCTTGACATACACAGCACACTGGTGTGGGTGCAAATGGTTTGCGGAACCGTCTACTGGTTGTCAATGCGCAAGCCGGTGGGTCATTTGGCCCGGAAACTGGTTAAATGGTACTATGTGGACTATGTGGCCTTATTTTCTCGAGATGATTTTAGCAAATGAATTGGGGATTTCCGTAGGCGATATGGTGTTGTGGACTAAGTAGGGACGTCTTCCCACGGACTGCAGCGCAGTAGATTTCGCAAGTGTTCTCGAATGAACGCTGATGGCTGGATGCCGACTGTTCGCGGACGCCAATGGTTTCCGCCGGTCAGTGGGTAAGTATCTTGCACGGGAAGTGGTATATAAGCAGCTAAATGGGTCGGGTATTCAGCTCTTCATCGCTTACCATCACGCCGCTGCATTTGAGTATTTTACAAGGATTAAGCGTCGGGACATAGTGGCTGGAAGAGTGTCCGAGTACACTTCCTCGTGATCCACTGTATTTAGCTTAGTTTTATAGATGAGTATGTGTAGTACCCAAGCAGAAGGTTGGTGATACTGCACGCCGATGTGCAAGCGAAGCGAGGCCGCTGTCCCTAGGATTTAGCCGCTTTTAGGAACTGCATCATAAGTTAAAGAAAACACGTGAGTTGTCACAGTGCTCAGGTGACGAATGCAGTTGTAAATGGCGAACCCCAACGAAGCGTTTTAATGCTTCCTGTCGTAATGCCAAGACGCGGTCCTACGTCTCTAGCATGTTTAGTGCATATGTCGAGCACATTACGCACTAGTATGAGAGCATTCTGGGAAGGCAGCAGCAGTTCGCTTCGTGTTGGGGTTTGCTTCGTTGCCTGACTTGCAAATTGCGTGGACACAATTGAGGGCTTTATAACTAGTAACAGGACTCCATGATTGTGTACATCAGGAACTGTTGATTTGCATGTTAGGAGTTAGGCGCAAGCTGAAGCTGTGGATTAATGCGTTTTTCGACAAGTGCTAGACACATGCACCCAGCTTGCTAATGACTTAGGTCCTCGCATTGGCAGGACGTCTGCGAACATTATAATACTTAGTGGCAATGCACCAGGTTGCCGTCTTCATGGTTGGGCAATTTCGTGTCGTGGCTCCATCGGCATAGAGAATAA
>NW_013572438.1:4100-6058 GCF_000499745.2 Eimeria mitis
TTCGTTTAAGCTGCGTCCCAATAGACAGCCGTAAGCACTGTCGTTAATTCGCCTTGCGGCAGAATGCGTGGAGTAGTGGCACCGGTGTTCTTTGGGGGATCCAGAGGGGCCTTGCCCGAACATCATAAGCAGCATTTCACGCACGGCTTTGCCGCGTGGTTGGGTCTGCGCTTGTTAGGACTTGAATAATCTGAAGGTGCCACGAGCACGTGGAAGCCTCTGGCCGCTACAAAACGTCTGCGTGACACCTTCTTGCCTGCGGCAACCAGGCTCAGCAGGACACCTGTATTGGCTACTAGCACTTCTGTCTCGTACCGTTATGGTACGTGGCTAGTGCATAAGGCTTCATGCAGGCCGAGTTTTGTGGTGTTACAAGGCACCAATCAATCATCTACGGTACAAGCCGTTTTCTGGTATATCCGGCGTTTTGTGGTTGTTCTTATGCCCTGCGTACAGTTGTGTGTTGTGTTGTTGATGAGCTGCTCAGCAGGTCTGTCGCGATGATTTGTTGCGAGGCGCTCGGAACGTACGCTGCAACACGGATTTCGGCATGTGACTTAAGTCATTGTGAATTTGGTGGATGATCCAGCGCGTTCCGGCATCGTTGGACCGATCAGAAAGTAGGTTGTGCAACATTGTAATGAGGTGCATGCGAGAACGACGTGGCCCAGTGTCCAGAAAGTAATCAAATATGTTGATGCAGGCTAGGCTACTCCATTCTCAGAGCGTTGGAGTCCGTCTGTTCATGGCAATGCTGGGGACGCGTTGGCGAGTTGAGTAGCTGCGATGCATGAAGGACCAGCTAGCATGGTCTCTCAGTCAGCGGCGAAACTATTTTGCCACGGAGTTAAAAAAGCGGCACAGTTCAAGAATAGAACCCGTAGTGTGGTGGCAGCACAACATGTATCATCGCCAGTGCGAAAAACTGGAACCGATCTTTCGCTTAGGTGCTCAACCTTGGCCGGCAACAAATGGGAAAGCGCATGGCCAAACTATTGCTATATGCATCTCAGATAGTAGGACACATCGCCTACGGGGCGCGATGTATACACTGGTGGGAACACTGGTTTCTCTGTAGGAGGACGTGTATAACGGCAGGCATGAATGTAGCGGCAGTTAATACATGGCAGCCAAAACAATTGTCCGCAGTGGCAGTAACTTACTTGTTCGTGGCAAATGCCTTTGTGGTAGAATCAATGTGGCAACCGTGTGAAGGCGGCTTTGACAGAGGGTTTGAATAACCTGTTTCTTCTTGGTACTAGACTTGGTGCTGCCTGCATTCAGCGGTACCATGCGCCGTGGTGCGTCGCCTGATGGGTGCGCAGCCTGCATTGCGTTGCTGGTCCCCGACGATGCCTGCATCCGGCTTGAACACTGCATTGGCAAATACATTCTGTGTATTGTGCGAGCTTGTACCGAGTCATTAAGTGGGATTTTGCAACTTTCGGATGTCAGGCACTTCCCAGTGGGGAGGTGAGCTTGACAGGAGTAGAAATTCTGCATACCAAGAGGTCGGACGTGCTTGTTTGTGCTTGTACGTTCATGTAAGGAAATATTGGGTGCTCTGTGCACAAATACCTCAGCTGTGCTCATCCAAGCCAACACGTAGTCGATGAACACCAACTGGGGCGGGCTGAGGAGCTTCATCATCTCAAGGGGAACTTGCTTGCTTTCGCCTTCTTACTCTTCCGACAAGCAGTCATCATTCCTTCGACAGCTTGTGCGCATCGTTTAGCCATGGGACGGCAATGCGTAGCACGAGCAAAGTGTTGTACAAACTGATATGCCGAGATGTCTTACGCATAAGCAGTCTTGAAATTGTGTGCACTGCCGCAATTAACTAAGTCCACTGCCGATTACTTCGATTTTGGCAGACACCTGGTGCCAGACGCAGGAACATTTAGCTGTGTAATGCCATGGCTTCTGATTGGGCTTCTGTGTGATCCTGGCATCTGGTA
>NW_013572438.1:6158-9167 GCF_000499745.2 Eimeria mitis
CGGTACTGCGGGTTTACTGCTGGGGTCGGCTCGATGAAATCCTTTACCAACCCAGCAGTACTTGTGTTCTCCGTAATGAACTTGCGCCCAAGTCGAGTGCCTCTTGGATAGTGTGTGTCTTTTGTGGCGTACGGCAGGACAGACGGCAGATTTGCAAGCGACGCTGGATTTGACATACCTTGCCTGCAAACGCCTGGGGTCGAAACTGGCAGAAATACTTGGACCGGTGAACAGCCGTCACCCCATTGCCTGCTGGGACAGCATGTTGCCACATCCGGCAACCACAGGGGGCCCGGATAGATAGATATATAGTCATTCGGCATTCGGAAATGCCGAATGGCTAGACCGTGCTACTATGTTTCCGGATGTTAGAGGACAGTGCTTCTTTTGAGCATAGAATATGATCCATCTCAGCTACAACCCCCTCGTGCCTCACACATTCGCATGCCATTGACTGCTTTGTCTCACCAAAAAGACTGTACGCTAGTATTTGTGATANTGCCTCACACATTCGCATGCCATTGACTGCTTTGTCTCACCAAAAAGACTGTACGCTAGTATTTGTGATATATTAAGCATAATGGCACTTTTACTTAGCCTGCCTATGCATGGCGATAGTGCTTCTTTCGAGCATAACCTGTGGTCAACATCAGCTGCCAGCCCCCTCGTGCCTCACACACTTAGAGACCAGTGACTGCTGTGTCTCACCAAACAGGCTGTGCGCTAGTATTTGTGACATGTTAAGCAAAATGGCACTTTACCCTACGTAGACTGCCTATCCATGACGATAGTGCTTCTTTCGAGCATAACCTGTGGTCAACATCAGCTACCAGCCCCTTCGTGCCTCACACACTTAGAGACCAGTGACTGCTGTGTCTCACCAAACAGGTTGTGCGCTAGTATTTGTGACATGTTAAGCATAGTGGTGCTTTTACGCAGTCTGCCTGTCCATGACGATAGTGCTTCTTTCGAGCATAACATGCGGTCCATCTCAGCTACCAGCCCCCTCGTGCCTCACACACTTAGAGACCANCTTCTTTCGAGCATAACATGCGGTCCATCTCAGCTACCAGCCCCCTCGTGCCTCACACACTTAGAGACCAATGACTGCTGTGTCTCACCAAACAGGCTGTGCAATAGTATTTGTGACATGTTAAGCATAATGGCGTTTCGACGCAGCCTGCCTGTCCGCGTGATCCTGTAAAGGAGTTCTTGGACCCACGCGGGATCCTTGGCCGATGCTGCGTGGCTGATAAACCCTAAACCCTAAACGTCGCACATACCTGGCAGGAGCTGATGCCTTCGCTTTTGCCTGTTCACGCGAAAAGTGCTGATGAAACGGTCCCATGAGTGCGTTGCCGCTTGACCCACCGCCGGAGGAGCCGTTTGCTGGGTGAGATGTCGTCCACTGTCCCAAACCATGTTGTCCAAACTAGGAGTTCCCTTATGCATCTGCCAGTACCTGGCAGTTTAGCTCACGAGAGGTCCTCTCGCCTTCACTGGTGCATCCAGGGGGTGCGTGCAGGATCTAGCTAAATGACAGTTGTCCATGTGCCTGCTCTCCGCGTACACTGAGCAGCTTGAGTGTCTGTCTAGAGGAGAGGCGCAGTCTGCTGCTCGTATATAACAATGTTTTTAAAACCTAAGATGTGGACTGGTATGAACCTCTGTTGACCTTGTGTTTTCCAGGTCAGGCTATAGGTGCTGGTCTGGGTACCTCTTCAGTGTCCATAGACAACTTGCGCCATCCTCAGCGCTAAACATTTCAAAGGGACCAGCTGATAATCGGCTTCGCGTGGTTTCATGCATGATGTGCAGGAGCCGGTCAGCATGTCTAGCATAAAGCCACAAACGTATGTTTCCGACTTCCCACTTACCTTCAACAAGCGTGAAGATCTCATAGGTTGCGTGTATTGGCTCAAAACGACGAAGATGAAGGCATTGGTGAAGTGGTATCATTGTTGCAAAGGAGCACGGTGCATCGCTCACAGATCTAGGCAACGTGCCCTGTGCTGTACTTGCGTTGCAAAACGCTCCGGCTATTACGGTCAAAACATGGCGTCGTGATGGCAATGTAGTTTAAGGAACCGATTGCTGGATAACGTGCCTCTTTGTTTGCCGGTTGGAGTGGCATACGTCAGCAGTTCCTTCCGCTTGGCGCCCTAATAGTGTGGCGCAGTTTGTGGAATTCTGCAGCCGCTGCCTCTGGCGGGATTTAAACGAGAAACTTTCTCGCATTCTGATCGGCTAGGCATCTGCCGCCAGTGTCCTTTATAGGCACATCCGCGTATCGTCATGCTTTGCGCCTACTTAAGGACTTATAGAACAAGCAGCACAATTTGAACACCAGATTATATACAGGGATATCACTATTTTGCCTATTGCTTACAGCAGCGTCCGCTACCTCAAGCTCTATTCACAAGGCGTTTGCAATTCGCTTCCGCGAGACAGGCTGTGCGCCTTTATTAGCGGAACTCCATGTCTGGCGAGGGTTCTATAGGCCTAGCCAGGACACGCGGCCCTGTAAACAGTTTTGAGAGTTGATGGTATACTCTTCATATGGTTATACCTGGTGCCTGTTTGGTGTTGTAGTTTATGGGTGCTTGAGGGAGAGTAGCTCGTCAACAAACCAGAGGTAATACAGGCTTGGAGCCATACAACATTCCGTCTCCAGGTAGCAAAGTGTGGACTCTGCGTATTTGCCTGGCATGCAGGCTGTCAACTGGGAAAGAAGTATATGACGGATTGGTTCCCTTGTTGAAAGAGAACGCACTGCATCGCCCGTAGTTCCGTTGTATTGTAATCACGAACCTCCTACTTTTAAGAAAAAGCTTTCAGCAATGGATGCCTTGGTTCACGCATCGATGAAGGACGCAGCTAAATGCGACTAACATAGTCATAGTTGCTTTGTTGTTGAGATGATGTCATGTGCTGTGGATGTGTTGCAAGGTGTTGTGGCGGTCCGATTTAGTACTTGGTGTTGTGATGACATTTGAGCGGAAGGCGCCG
>NW_013572438.1:9227-20380 GCF_000499745.2 Eimeria mitis
GTGCTGGCGCCTTACCAGTGTGGCTGCAGTTGGTGGACATCTGCTGCCAGTGGCCCTGGCATGATTTGAACGGGCAAGTTGCCTGCATTCCAGTGGACCATCCATATGCTGCCAAAGTGCTTCTCAAGCAAATCGCGCTCTCTTCATTTGGTTCGCTTGCTTAGGGCCTTGTAGACGAATCCACGCAGTCTGAACATCAGGTTATATTTTGCTTTCTCGCCTCACTGTTAACCTCGGCTTTTACATATCATTTGCACCTCACACAAAGTTGCTGTTTTCTCTCTCCGGTAAGATTGTACGTGTATGCATGCGGCACTTCATGCCTGGTGCCGCCTTTTTAGCTACTCTGCTATGAAGCCCTCTTGCGCTGACCGGGGTCTTTTCACGGTGTGGCCACAGGCTAGTTGCCATTCATTTTTGTCGTCAGGTTGTAAGCTGGGTGCGGTAAAACAGTAGACACGTATGCAGACCACATACCGCTCTCCGAAGTACTAGAGTGCCCGTACTTCATGTATGTTAAGGTGCAGCGGGGCTTCGCTGAGGCCCGATCGGTTTCATATAAAATCCAAAGGGATTGAGGTAGGCGGTTGTTGCGCATGCTAGTGGCAGGACTGAGGCGCATGCGCGTGTTTATTTCGAACGAGCCACCTGCCAGGATCGAAGATGGTTATGTTTCAACGATGTGCCGCCACAGATCATTTAGGAAGCATGAGATCGCCGCCACCCCAAGAGGCAGCATGATCAGTATATTATACATAATCGAGTTTATAGACTCTCTCATTCCACGTGTTCGAACGTATTGGTCATTTGTGTCCGAGCAGTGACGCCGTTACCTCCACCAGCTTGTGAGTTTGTACTCTCAGCACGCTGTGCTGGACCTAGCGGCCGATACCGTTTGGGATCGGCTGGATCGCACTATCCACTCGATCGCGACCGGAACACATGTAACGGCCTGGCGTGTGTGAGGGCTAGAATAGTGCAAAAGGAGTCAAGAACTTTTTGTGCTCAAGTGATGATGCCTGCCCCAACTCGTGTCAGATACCCATAAAGCCATAAATCGTACGGTGTTTTCAACGGTTGTTGGGCTATTAGGGAGAGGCGGTGGCTGCATACTCTCCCGTTGTGATATTGTGGAACTGAATAGACGACGACAACTTGGACACCACCTGTAGCAGGGCCAGCGCACACATCGGTTTCCACAATTCCTGCGCCGTCCCCTTAGTGTGACTCTACATATTCGATTCTCCGTCGACGCTCCAGAGTTCGATCTATATGCGTGCAGATGATTTTTATTACACAAGGTTGCTCTATGGAACAAATTCTTCTGATGCATACTCGCCAGATGGTGTCTAGTAGGTGCAGCGTACGCACTCGGCGCGCCTGTTTTCACGAAGGCTGGAGCGTGCTGTAGGGAACTCGGACCAGTCGTCTTAGTTCCTGTAGCTTGCTGTCCATGCTCCTATTGTTTGACTGGCTGATACTGCCTTCTACACTCATGGATAAGGCGTTCCCCTTCTGCTGAAATGTTATCTTTCCGTCGTCTGTACGGCAGTTATGACTGAGCTGAAGCTGTGTCTTCTGGACTGAGGGGTCCTGAATGTTATTGGGTGCCGCAAATTATTGTTCGCTCATCTGTCCAGCACTGCAGGGGACTACTTAAGAAGATGCTACTGCACATCTAGTGGACGTTACGGCTCACTGCACATGTAGTGGCTGGAGGCGGTAGCGGACACTATTTATGCGACCTGGTTTCGTAGTGCACACCTACCCATGAAACATGGTTTTGTTACATATTGCAACACAGGCGGTGGTCTAACACTGTGTCGCCACGGATCATATAGGAGGCTTGATATCGCCATTTTGCCGAAAGGCAGCGTAATCTTCAAAGTGTACTGCGTCGTACAGTCCCTCCATCCCTCACGCTTGAATTTATCCTGCATCTGTAGCCGAGCAGTGATACCGCTGCCTCCATCAGCTTGTGAGGTTGTACTGTCAGCACACTGTGCTGGACCCAGCGGCGGATAATCGGCTGGGTCGCTAGGATCCACTCGATCGCGACCGAAGCATACGTAACGGCTAAGCGTGCATGAGGGCTAGAATACTGCAAAAGGAGTCATGAGAGGGTTGTGCTCAGGTGATACTGCCTGCCATAACTAGTGTCAGATATATGGCCATGAAACGTACGGTGTTTTCAACGGCTGTTGGGCTGTTTGGAAGGGGCGGTGGCTGCGTGCTGGCCAGTTGTGGCCAAGACAGATATCGTAAGGTTAAAACGAAAATGCAGCAACCTCACAAAAGTGGAAATTGCTGCGTCCCCTTGCCCGGTTAGTGAATTGGTAGCAAACGTGCCGTCGTCTGTCCAGTTCATTAGTTTTAACGTAACGATATCTCTCTCGGTTGCAAAGCTATTGTGGATGTTGGCGGCGTACACATGCCGTCGGTTCGCCACACAGCGTTCTGCCCCGCTTGGCAGTGGCATTAGTTGTGGAGCGCAGGCCGTGAATGTAGGGTAGCACTTGATTTTTTGCTTGCAGCATCTCTCGATTCACACAGGGAGTCAGTTGTTCCCCCAGCTGATATCTGTTGTGAATGGCCGGCATATAATGGTAAGGAACAACGTGCGTGGGTAGAGCAGACAAAACAATGACCGGAAAGCACGGCGTCTTTCCCAGAAGGGTCGGGTTGCACCTGTTCCGTTTCTGCGAAAGCTTTGTCATTTGCTAGGCTTTGCGCAAACTTTGATGACTGTCGTGTTCCGTCACTCTGAAGCCAGTTGTTACCTGTGCCAAGCACGTTTGAGCGCAGTTCGCTCATACGCTAGCGCCAATGATACCGAGTCTCGCCCGCATGCGCACGCTCTCTGCTTAGTTAAAAATGCGAACACCGGCCTTCCGACCAACCTCAGCTCAATGAGAGGACCGATCGTGCTCACGTAATGCTTCCAACTCCTTTGTTCCTGTGCACTTCTGCCTGCCAGCCGCCGCTTAAAAATGCCACTGCTACGAACCAGCGTCTGTTGGTATGGTGTGCTCTTTGGGTAACATGGGTGGCAGTCTACCATGCTTAATCCGCAGGCCGGAACGGCATGCACTTCAGATTCATAACTGGACCACCGTGGAACGCAGACTGTGCGACCAATATGCCGGCAGAAGCACGAACGAAGTTTTGTCTGGATCTTCAATTGAACTTCGTGTCTGCCATCACACTGGGTAGGAATGCGGACTGTGCGACCAATATGCCGGAAAAAAGACGAACAGTGTTTTGCCTGGCTCATGGATTGAANGGAATGCGGACTGTGCGACCAATATGCCGGAAAAAAGACGAACAGTGTTTTGCCTGGCTCATGGATTGAACTTCGTGTCTGCCGTCACACTGGGTAGGCGCACAAGCAGAGGCTTAGGTAGCGAGCGGATGAAGTTAGAATAGAACGTGTTGGCACCCCGGTGCCCGGCGGAAGAGTACATTTGTGGGTGCAAGACCCTAATATACAGGCATGCCGTTTTCAGGCCGAGTGGGTTTAGGCAACAATGTGCTTCGCCTAAGCATCCTTTGCAGAATGGGCATCCCCTGGTAGAATGCAATCAGACTGGCCGAAGGACCCGCGACCGTCGTCTAGGAATTATTATGGAGAACGGCCTTTGCGCCTTCATAGGCTTGGAGGTCCTTTACTTCCAGCAATCTATTGCTGTTTCCGGCAGTCGGCGTTCCCTACCCGGATTTCGTACAGCTGTTGGATGCTCACATTCGAGTTTTTTCTCGCTGCGCCCATACAATTCACTTCAGCCTGGAAATTGCTGAGCCTTGAGCACAGACTCCACGTGTAGAAGCACGCACTATGGTTCGCTCGTTGTAAGTTCCATTCTAAAAAGGGAGTTCGTTGCTCTGAATTGCGGCAANGCACGCACTATGGTTCGCTCGTTGTAAGTTCCATTCTAAAAAGGGAGTTCGTTGCTCTGAATTGCGGCAATCCTGGCGGTCAAGCCCCATGCTGTTGCTTTCTGCGTCGTAGAACTTTGCCTCTAATGGAAAAATATAATAAAGCCGGTAGAGCTTGCCGACAGGACTGCACATGTTCGTGTACGTTTGTATGCCGACAGCATCGCCTCTACCTAGGCTCAGCTTTATATTACGTAACCATTGAAAAAGCCGGCAACGTACGGTTCGACGCATGCGGTGACGTGCGTCGTGCCTTTTTGAAAACGCCTTGCTTATGTTGCGCCATAATTGATGATTACTTGCTGAGGAGCGCTGCACCTAAAACAACGACCGCTCGTTCTGTTTAGTTCGTTTCACACGGTTCCATCCTTGGCGACATGCGTTGTGCTGCGATGGCGGTTGTAGTGGATTATCGGGCTTTACCACCAATCCCAGAAGTACGAATGCCATGCCTCCACGCCTTTCTTGAAGGCCTTCCGGCTACTGTGCCCCGTCTAGTAGACTACTAGAGGAAGTCCTGCTGCATTTCTGAGTTGACGTAAACGGCGTTTGCACATTTCGTGGCTGAACAGGTAGTGCACACTCTTTGTGCGGGCTGGTTCCGAACGAACAGCCTGCCCGCATAGAAATAGGATTGTTGCGTATTCTGCAGGTGGTGGTTTGGAATGTGCCGCCGCCGATCATTTAGGATGCTTGAAATCGCCTTCTGGTGGAGACAACGCCGTGGCAACGCCGTGACGAACGCGTGGGATGCGGACGGGCTTCCACGGCAAGGTAGCTCCAAGGAAATTCTCTTCCACAATCTTCTCTCCTGCATCAGTGTTTTGTTTGTAGGCTAACTACGTGGCTATGGCAATGAAGTTGATCCGTCGAAACGCCAGTCTAGTGTTTTCTGGGCAAGGCAGTTCACACACCCAGTTGCAAATCGTGGCGTGCGGAGGGGCATTGTCTGGAAAGGCGTACCTCGCGTGGTTGCCAACCACGGTTACCAATCTCGTATGCAGAACGTCCTGTCAGCACTTTCATGTGCGGCTGCTATGCGGTGGATTTTCATGCGGTGGATTTTCGTGCTTTCCACTATGCAGTGTGGTGTATGTTAGTTGGAACTATCAGTTAGCAGAGAACCGTGCAAATTGCAAGCGTCAACACGGCGTAATTGCCTAACACAGGTGTCCTGACTAGAAAGGCATTTACGCATTCTCCGCTCAGTTTGGGAGGTGGCTTTGTGTTGGTAGGCACTGCAATGCAGCCGCAGGCAGTGAGTGGCAATTTTTACTCATCTCGGAATTGTTTCTTTCTGGAACACAGGCAGCCATATACGGCAATTCTCTTTTGGTAAGTCAGTCCTTCGGAATTATATTGGTCTCGTAGAGGGCTGTTAGTGCAGCCAGTTCATGTAGGCGGGTTACGGTTGCTACACAGGCCCCAAAGATATTGGCTTCCGCCAGATAATTGGCTTGTGGTGATACGTGCATTCAGTGGAACACACGTGATCTTACTTTGAGCTAGTTCTAGTTTTTTAGCTGGTTTCTGCTCCAGGTAGTTGACTCACGCAGTCACTTGGCGAAGACGTTTTGCCAACACCAATGTGCATGCACGTCTATTGGTTCCCACAGCTCCCGCGGTCTCTTGCTTGTTGTATGCAGGTTGGGCGTGTTATTTGTGCAAGGGGTCATTCCTTTGGGCAGTCTGATAAAACGCTCTGTATAATGTTGCCCAAAACAGTCCTGGCATGTGAGGGCGAATTAGTGCTGCGCAGCGTTTGCGATGGCTTAGCACCGGACCAATATGTCGTGGGCTAATGGTAGTTTGCTCTTGAACCTTTACAGGCCGAATGACATTGGACTGCACGCTGAAATGTTCACATTCGTTTGTAGAAGGCAATTTACCTCATTATTTAGCATGCTTCACGTTCACGTATGCAGTGTTCGGCATCGCAAACTGGGGCTAAGAAGCCTGTTGTGAATTCAGGTGTGTTCGCGCAATTTGCCTGTGCGGCGGTATTCCATACCGACGTCAGGCGAGCCCCCTATACGATAGATCATTTGAAGGTGCATAGGGAAGTTTTCGGTCGTCAGGTCAGTTCTACGGTCTTGGCCCTGTCTTCCCGGAGGCGATTAATGCCCGCGCAGCACGTGAGTTGGCGTTGCCCGTCGCTGTCACCAGCTGCTAGGGCATTTGCATCTGCGCCAGGTTTGCCCAAAATGTCCTCAAATGTACTAGACTAAAACCAAGGAACAGCCAACGGCAGGCACGTTTGATTGCTGGTGCGTCGGGCCTCCGGTGCATATTGCAATATATTGGATGTGAGTGGAGAGGCAGAACCGCCAAAGACATGGCTGATGCAGAGACGTGTCACTGCGCGGCTGCCGTTGTCACATACCCAAATTGTGGGCGTTTTTGCCACGCACCTTGCAAGCTGAAGCGCGGAAGTGGCGTCGTGTTGTGCTGCGTTGTGGCGTTAAAGTGCGGAAATCCGTGACGCCCGGACAACTCAATCTCTAGGTAGCCGTTTGCTCCGTTTTACGAAAATGGCTCCTGTTAGGCATTGCAGGCAGTTGAGACGGGCACAGGCAAGTTTTGCGATGCGGATTAGCATTTCGTAGAAGGCAGTGATGTTGTCGTGCAGGACCGCCAAAGCCAAGGCGGCTTTAAAGCTTTAGGTTTTGTAATCCCCTATGTAGCTGTCTCTTTGCATGTATCTCAATCATGTGTTTTTTGCGGCGGCTCAATGACGTTTGTGGCACGGCGTTCTCAGCTGTTGGCGGCGTGCTTCCCGCTGTGTTGAGCTGTGCCTGTGAAAGCTGTGTTGCTGGTGAAAACTGGCATATTCGTTATTGTCCTTGTTTCGGTGATTAGCAGACGGCGACGGCGGACTGCAGGAACCATTCGCAGGTCACTACACTATTGGGGCCTGACAGTGGGTGCATGCTGTGCTGTGTTGTACCCGGAAGGTGGGGAAACATTGTGAATGTCTAGCCGTGGCTGCCCGTCGGGCACAAGTACTTTTCATTCTTGATGCAGGCCAGTGCTGAGCGGCTCCTGTGAGTGCTCTGTCGCCGGTGAAGGCTAACCATAACCGTACCCCTTCTTCTCTCGAAGGATTGCGGAGGGCAAGCGGAGCCTGCAAGGACCAGTTGCAAACTGCTTTTTTGTATTGGCATGTAATAGCTTGTGGGTACTGTGCTGCCTTGCAGCGACACATTGAAAGCCTGTGAAGTTATGGTGATGCAACCCAAAAGGTAATATAACGCTTCCGGCCGCATATATAATACCTCGACGGTGTTCGGGGGTTTCTCTGCGCACTGCATAGGCTGGGGCGTCTTGACGGGGACAGTAGTCGTAGCAGAGGGTAGGAACGAACCACTTTGCCACCCGCGTATACCGTCTGCCCGTCCGAAGCTATCAAATATGTGTGGTATCCGTGCAGGTCTATGTAGGCGGTGCGCTCTGTGAGGCTTGTTGTGCGACATAGTCTCTTTGTTTGGCAGTATGATGCTGCTGCATGATATNGGTGCGCTCTGTGAGGCTTGTTGTGCGACATAGTCTCTTTGTTTGGCAGTATGATGCTGCTGCATGATATTAACAGTGTCATTTTGGCAATGGGCCAGTGAAGCGCCGGACTCTCTTTCCTTCCTTTCAACCGGTAGATCAAATGCCTCATGTAGCGTGTTTTCTGCGTCTCTAGGTGACCGCGAGCCAGTATGCATAGAACACTGTTACCTTGCTCGCGCCAGGTAAAAGTGCTCTATGCATACGAAACTCCGACAATAGTTCAGTGCTCTGATCTCTTGGCGGTGGCCGGCTAGGAACCGATGAGTCTTGGAAGAACAGATACTTGATTGTGCCTCGCTGTAGGAGAAGGCGTCATGCAAGAATGCGTTTGTTATACGACTCCCAACGTTGTTCCGTATGTACATGAGCAGGATTCGTCGTCATTAGCTGAGGCTACGATTGGACATGTGAATTATATATTAGCTGTCGGTGTTCTTCAGGCGCATCACCTCCATGCGACGAGGTATTCGCTACTGTCTATATCCGGAGCCGCTCTGAGGTGAAGGCTTCCTAGGTCAACATGAGCGACAGCGGTTGTTAGGCCAGCTTGAGGACGGAAATGCTGTGCTTGAGGACTTGATTCTGGTGCTGGGTTACTCACGATATTGTGCTTTGTTAACAGCACTGGGGTGGGAAAAGCAGTGACTGTGTGGGTAATGTATGTTCAATCATAANCTACGAATATAGCTATTTGCCAAGGCTGGTGTTTGACGGTCGCCGTTACCACCTTGGCGAATAGCGCATTCCACCTAGGAATTGCTTCGTGGTCAAACGTAGACCAAAAGAGCACCAGTACAGCCAAACTTATTGCTGAAGAGCGACATTTCATACTCTGGGGCAATAGCAGTTCGGCAATTCCCGGTGGATGCAGTTATTCCTTGCTCCAGCTCATAGTGGGATGCGATATTGGCAGGATGCAGGAGTTCCAAAACCAAGCAGTTGCAATGATATTCATTTTTACGACCTGTTACATCTCTTGGGTCATTTGCATGTGGATCAATTCTATCATTATGACGATGAGCAAGTGGATTGGTGACCTGTTACAACTCTCTTGACGACGCGTCTTCAGTTACCCTGCTGAACCGCAGGCCTGCTGTTAACGTTGGATGCAGCTCTTTATTGTGAAGCCAACTCACTGCTGTGGTGTACTTGCCGTGAGACGGTGATAAACCAAGGGGTCTTAAACAAGGATATCAAAGCTTATGCTTCGGCGAAGGCAGAGTGACGTTGCATTGACTCCAGACGTGCTAGTTGGCGTCATTTGCTGAGGTTGTGGAGGACGTTTTGATTTAACTGTGTTCGCGCCAGTTGCGCTTTAGACGCGCCATTTGATTGAGGGGATATCTCCCCCATCCGTTTCAAGCGGGCGCGGCTGGGGATAGATCGCAGGTTAGTGGAAGGAACCCCTTGTTAGCTCAGTTTTACGTGCCTGTATACGCTTTGTTCAAGAAATGGATGCCGCTGCAGCCAGTGAGTTGGCGTTGCTAGCTGCTGCTAGGTAGGGGAATTAGGCATTTTGCTCCGCGTCATAATTGTTTCGAGTGAAAGGTGGATGGTTTAGACAGCATAACAGCCTACGCGTGAAACGCAATACTTCGCTTCACATGAGCCACCGCTGGGGTAGAACTTTAGCGGGTCTCTCTGGATAGCGTCGCTTTTTCTGGACATTGAATGACCTGGTAGTTTGGTTGGGAATTGCTGGTGCAGCGAGTGTGTATGCATTGCTTGGTATTGCTCTTAGTTCGTAGGGAACTTTTAACTTTGCTGGAGAAGNGCAGCGAGTGTGTATGCATTGCTTGGTATTGCTCTTAGTTCGTAGGGAACTTTTAACTTTGCTGGAGAAGCGCTTCCAGGCAAAACCCAAGCCGTGCGAGCCATCTCAGGCGCTGTGAATAGCGGGCAACGCGTTTCAATTCACCCTAGGAATGCTCTTGGTTGGTTTACTTATGGCTATGTAGTTGCAGCCTGCTGCGGCGGGCGTGGGGTGCGTATTGACCCTTACACCGGTAGCTCATAGTGCATGGACGTTGACGGTATTGTCAATGCATGTCATCACTACAACTCCCCTCTTATATTCTACGTGCGTATATCATATTATGGCAATGGACCAGTAGGATATATGACGTTTCAGCCTTCCTACACAAGAGGTACTGTTTGCCAGCTCCCTGCTTGTCTGGAAGGCGTGCAATGGCAACCCTGTATTTTGCTGACCAAATAGCAAGGCACTGCATACGCGCGGACATGGCGTCGTCTTGTGCTGCGTTGTAGCGTTAAAGTGCGGAAATCCGTGACGCGCGGTCAACTCAATCTCTAGGTAGCCTTNTTGTGCTGCGTTGTAGCGTTAAAGTGCGGAAATCCGTGACGCGCGGTCAACTCAATCTCTAGGTAGCCTTTGGCTCCGTTGTACGGAACTGGTTCCTGTTAGGCATGGTGATGGGTTGCGCAGTCAGTGAGCGGCATTTGGTAACTGTTGCTAGAGTGGTTGGTCTGTCATTAAGCTCCGTTTCAGGATTTTTTCGCCGTGGAACGGAGACCGTGGAGATGCTATGCTGAGCAAAGTATTATCTGTAGCGCTTCCTGCCTTAATGTGAAACGGCGCCAGTTCATCATTTTCTATTGCAGGCAGTTGAGACGGGCGCTGGCGACTTTTGGGATGCTGATTGTTACTCCCCAGAAGGGAGTGATGTTGTCGTGCAGGACCGCCAAAGCCAAGGCGGCTTTAAAGCTTTAGGTTTTGTAATCCCCTATGTAGCTGTCTCTTTGCATGTATCTCAATCATGTGTTTTTTGCGGCGGCTCAATGACGTTTGTGACACGGCGTTCTCAGCTGTTGGCGGCGTGCTTCCCGCTATGTTGAGCCGCGCCTGTGAAAGCTGTGTTGCTGGTGAAAACTGACATATTCGTTATTGTCCGTGTTTCGGTGATTAGCAGACGGAGACGGCGAACTGCATGGACCAGGCGCAGGTCACTANCGTTATTGTCCGTGTTTCGGTGATTAGCAGACGGAGACGGCGAACTGCATGGACCAGGCGCAGGTCACTACACTATTGCGATCTGACAGTGGGTGCGTGTTGTGCTGTGTTGCAGAGATATAGTGCGAGAATATTATGGGTATGTAGTCATGGCAGCCCGAAGGAGGCAGTGTGGCACGACGAAGGCGACAGAACGTTGCTGTCCATACGCTGTTACTCTACAGTTTGGGTAATCATGCGTTTCGCTGCTGCCTGCATAGGTTGGAGTGTTTGGGATAGGTCCTTACTTGTGTTAATCTGTTGAAACTAGGAAGCAACATGCGGCGGGCTGTCAAACCTTCTATCTCTCCCAACCACCACCGTTTGCATGAGCAATCAAGGCGTTGCTTGCTTGGTTTGCTTTGTGTTGGGCTCTGTTTTGTTTGGAAAATGAATGCACGTGCAGCCATTGAGAGGCCATCGCTCGCTGGTTTTACGCAGGGCAGCCCGGCATTTTTGCTGCGCGCTAGTACATCTGGGCGTTCTATTGCAGACCTTTCAAAGCGGACAACTGCCAAACGGTGGCATGCAACACGTTTATATTTTTATGCGGAGGCGCATGCTTTCTTGCGACTTTTCTTGGCGGTTGAAGCTTGCTGTCGTGGGGAGGAGTCGGTTGAGGATTGGCATCATTAGGAGGGAATTGAGGGTG
>NW_013572439.1:0-141 GCF_000499745.2 Eimeria mitis
TTTTAGGTGCGAATTGTCAACGGCACTGCAGATACTAAGGGAAGAAGGAGTTTCGTAAATTGCTTTGGTTCTTCTGCGTTTGCTCTGACTTGGGAAGTTGTGTTTGCCTATATCGCCGCTGCCTGACTACTAGACTATCTG
>NW_013572439.1:241-1538 GCF_000499745.2 Eimeria mitis
CAACTGCGCGTTCCCGAGGCGCACTCGCATCATCGCGTCAATAAGCAAACACACGACGCGATGCCGTGCTTGGGCGTGTGATCGGTGTTTTAGGTGCGAATTGTCAACGGCACTGCAGATACTAAGGGAAGAAGGAGTTTCGTAAATTGCTTTGGTTTTTCTGCGTTTTTTCTGACTTGGGAAGTTGTGTTTGCCTATATCGCCGCTGCCTGACTACTAGACTATCTGTAAGGCAGGGACTAGGCTTGTCGTTAAGGCTGGCCGAGCTGCTGCCGGTCGCAAACGCATCGAGACACGCCGTCACACGTCCAATCAGAACATCGAAACAAACTGACAACGAACCTACAACAAGTTAAAACGCGTGGGGCTCGCGTGTGCGCATGGGATTGGGGCGCTAAGGATGGTTTCCTTGTGGACTAGAATGTGCGATTCGCTGGTAGCCAGAAATCGTTGGTGCACAGGTGTTTCTTTGACTTTGCGTGTTTCGGCTCAAGCGAGCACAGTACTTTTTCAAGGTCCCTGCTGAGCGGCTTGGCGCAAGGCGCCACGATAGTTTGTACCGTAACGGTTCACGCGTCACAGGAGGGGTGACCTATGGTCGGCGATTTGTTTCGGCTGCACCGTAGTCAGTGGCCGGCACTCCGTATGTGGCGTAACTAAAAATGTGTGCAGCTATGAGCATCGTAGTTGTTGGTTGGCAATCACTGTGTTAGGGGCAGCAAACGCTTANCACGTGACTAAGAAGATGCAGATGGCGCCCGATTCCAAGGACCACCATTCCATGTCGACTCCTGTCGAAACGCGAGATGGTGCAATGCGGTGTGAATCATGACTTGTTGAGCGGCGCCTGTTAGTACGTGGTTTTCGTCTTTGGCTTTAGCACTGGTCGTTATAAGCTTTTCTCTGTTTAGATTAGCTATGCTTTTGAAAATGCTAGAACTACCCGCTTCTCGGATGCGCGCCACAACCTCCAGTCATGCAGTTACCGCTTCGTTGTTGTGGTCAGTATAGCTTTCAATTGGCTTACGCGGACGATCCGCCATAGCACGAGTGCTTGTGTTGTTCACGACCTCAGATTACAGAACTGCTCTTACTGCTTTGTGCCAACCATTGAAGACTCCATCGCAGCTCGTGCGTTGTAAAAGGATTCATGGATGGTTGACGCTGCAAGGATAAGTTGGTTATTTGTTCTTCCGGCCTAGTCTGTTTCGTTGGCTGTGTCAGGGAAGGGGGAAGGGCTACGGAGAACCATACCCTACGTGAATGCAGCAAAAACGTGAGTGCCCCTTGCTATTAC
>NW_013572439.1:1549-5140 GCF_000499745.2 Eimeria mitis
ACTACACCGTCAGTGCTTCCTTTGCGTGCGTGGTGCCTTGGCGGTCTCTGCACTCTGCCTGTTGGCGGCTCTGTCGATTCATTTCGGTTGCGATTGTGAATCTGTGAAGTTAGCGGTCTTGTTGTTGTGGACCAGGAAGTGCGCAATTGTCTTACCTTTCGCACTAAACAGCTTCGGACGAACGACGGTTGTGCTAAACAAACAAGGTGGTTTTCAGTGAAAGGAGGTAGCTGGTTAGGCTTGCGAGAAAAGGTGTGCGGCGTTATATTGGCCCTTAAGTTTGTTGTTGAGCGGAAATGGATGATGGAGCGCTTGGCGAGTGCAAGTACCGATTCACTGGAATATCTGGACATGTTTGGTGATCATTGGCTACTACTTTCTATGTGTCTGCTGATAGCAAACAGGCTAGTTGGCGTGTCTTGTCTCGTACACTCAGCAGAAGGCGACGGCGGTGCCTTTTTGTGGGTCTATCTGCGTCTGCCAGTTTTTTGAAATAACTGCAGCGATGCCTCTTCTCTTTGCATGCCGTGTACCGTGAGGTACACGGCTTACACAGCTTCGGAAATCAGATAGGCCTGCATGCGGGCTGGTTTGATTGTTGGACAATTAGGCTGGGACGCCTACGAGCTGTGCGCCCTTCTGCCGACGCGCAGCGAAGCTGAACCTTTGGCTTTGCAGGTGCAATCTCTCGGTTTCGTGTTAGCATGCATTGTTAGCTGTGCATTGGAAGAACTTGGGTGTCGTTCTGGCCTAGTATATTTTTGGATGTATGCAGGAGCAAATGCCCGTGGAGGTGCTTTTTTTGTGGAACTCGAGTTTGGATATCGCTGTTTTGCGCAAGTAACATATGGCGCCTCGATTGTTACAGAATGTGGGTTAAGGTTGCATCTTTTCCGAATGTGTGTTGTGTTGCGATATTATCCTTCGGACCTGTTAAGATGCCACTTGGCACGGGTTTCGATAAATTCGTACCATAGGCTGAACAGTTGACGAGGTAGGTTTGCGTTCTGACTCACGGTTCGTTCTGACCATGGTGGCGGTCGTGCGTGTTCACTCCTTTGCAATTCAGGTGCGTGGGCTTAAGACATGTACGTGCTTGCTTTTGCCTTGCGTGTGTNTGTTCACTCCTTTGCAATTCAGGTGCGTGGGCTTAAGACATGTACGTGCTTGCTTTTGCCTTGCGTGTGTGCATGGGTGAGGTGTCTCCGCGTCTGCGTGGCTTGGCATTTGCCTGTCTTCCTGATTTGTGCTTGATTCCGATTTGACGTGTGATGTTGCCTTGCGTCTGTATTAGGACATCTTGCGCAGATTACGATATGGCGTGTGTTGTTTCCGTGCGTCTGCATTTGGAAACAAATGCAAGTACAGACACAGGGCAACAAAACGCGTTGTGCTAGCATCTCTACCAGTTTTTAACTGTCGCTTCCAAGATGACAACAAGGAACAAAGGAGAAGCATACATACTCTAAAGAAATAGAGACTTCGCACCGCTCGACCGTGTTAAGTGCGATATGCTGTTGCCGTCCTTTTCAGGAAGTGCGCTGCCTAGCCGTTCAACATGACTTTGTTGCGTCGGACGCTGAGGCTGAAGTGTTTGTATCTACCTGAACTGTGTGCATGATCACGAACAGCCGTATGCGGATTGACTGATGGATGCACTACGGCGTGAACTCGGCAACTCCAGCGGACTGAAAAATGACACTGCATTCCATTTTGAGGCTGGGAGCATAGGCTGTCGAGTGGCCAGGCATAAATGCGAGAAGGTGAATAAGAGTGCACTGCCGGTATGGTGCTCCGTGCGTGGCCTTGCGTGCAGCGGTTTGGGGGGGTGATGCGAAACGACGGTAACGAGCGTGTTCAATAGCGTCTAAGCTTGCCTTTCCGATCAAAAGTACGAACGCGGATGCTAAGCACCACTGTGAAAAACTCGGCTTTGACAGTTGCCTGTCCACACGCACTTTTGTTTGCGGTGTATGGGTGTAGGCAGGATTTGATGCGGGCGATCGCAGGAGCATAAACTTTAGTGGTTGGCAGAACGTATGCCCCAGCAGTGCTGCCTCTCTCTCCTGACCGGGATGGCTCCATGAGCGATAGCCATGGGATTTTTGGAATGGGAGGGCACTTGGGATGGGATAAGTATTTATGCGACTTGATGATTGTATGGCTTCTTCGGTATTTCTTCAAACGACAGACGTAACTGAACGAAAAGTGCCAGCACAAATCGTGCGAATATGACTGATGCTAGCTGCTGAAGAGCGAAGGCCTTCATGGCCGCACTACAGCTGGCACGGGCAAACGGTTCATTGGGTAGCTATCGGAGTTGAATGACCGCGCGACCATCCATGCACTCAGCGTGGAGCTTGTTGCGCACTTCGCATATCAGTGTGCAACACTTCACTTGGGTCCGCGCAGCTTGTGCGTCCTCAATGAAAATCCGCACGGCAAGTACGGGAAGCNGCAACACTTCACTTGGGTCCGCGCAGCTTGTGCGTCCTCAATGAAAATCCGCACGGCAAGTACGGGAAGCAGAATGCACGGTTCGCAAGCTCACTGTGCAACTGAAGTGCTTCATATCTGACGGAGGCGGCTGGCAAAGGACCGTGTCGAAAATCTCGTGTTTTCTGGGATGAAACTTCTAGGCGCCCAGAATATCCGAAAAGGTATGTGACATCTCCGGTGTCTGGTGGAATACTAGGTTTGTAGGTAGCGTCTCTGGAGAATGCGAAACTGGACCCCGTAGAATCAGCTGTGCGGTTCGCCGATAGGGGTCTTAGCTTGGCAGAGTTCCGGCGTATTGGGTTGCAATGGTTTTTGCGTTTGCATGTTGGATAGGCTAGAGGTTCAGAAAGATGGTTCGAAGTTGTGCACCTCTAGTCCACCAAGCCGTTGGCCTCTCCGCGCGTGCCGGGTTCGTGAGGAGCAGCTGGCTACGTAGTAATATGCCGGTGTGGTAAGTCCCGCCCGCCGCATATTTTGGTGCAATGAGTAGATCGCTTTCTTGTGCCTATGTTTTTTGCGGTTGTTGTGAAGGGAAAGACCACCAGAGAGAGCTTCTCTGACAATCCTTGACAATCCTACTGGTGGTTCTGCAATACCGGTGGTTCTGCATTTTTGCTAATGCGCTCACTATATCTTTGTCGGCGCCCTAGTATCTCAAAGCTCACCCAAGCGACGTCGAGAGGATGTGGTTTTCTCCACGCATGTGAGACCAAATAATATACAGGAAGTGCGCTGCCTCTAGCGGCTGCCCAAGCGCGAGCTAGGTAGCCCAGAAAGGCTAACAGCAGGCGACAGTGCATGGCTTCGTCTTAGTTGGCATTGCTTCATATCCCACTTCCAGCATGCCTAATTACGGCTTGTCTTGGCTCTTGTATTGCGCACTCCAGACGGCATATTCTGCGTCGTGGTCTTTGCGCAGTAGCTTTTTAGACTCGGCTGTTCACGGTTGCAGTGCGAGTGGTGTTGAGCAAAGGCTTTCTCCGATCCCATCTGCATGTGCTTGCGTGTGTATGCGTCTGTGGGTGTGTGTGTACGCGTGTGTGTGTGTGTGTGTGTGTGTGTGTGTGTGTGTGTGTGTGTGTGTGTGTGTGT
>NW_013572440.1:0-813 GCF_000499745.2 Eimeria mitis
GCAATAAGTAAAGCCTCTGATGATATAGCTGATAGACAAGTAATAGAACTACTACAAAACGAAAATACATACGAGCTGCTCCTTGCTGCTGCTGACGATCCCAGCTCCTCTCTGCTGCTTGAGGTCTTTACAGCTAGGTGGGAAGCAACAGAAACACTACTGAATGCTACAAAAATACAGCTGCAGCAGACAGAGGAGACAGTGCATACACTCGAAGCAGCATTGGGGGCCCTTGCTGGGGCCCCACAACAGAGATGGAGTGCTATGGCTGTAAGAAAAGAATTAGCTGCTCAGGTTTATCTTTTGTGTCAACGAGAAAATATAAATTATTTTAAGAGTGTAATAAATATATTAGAGAGACAAACAAAAGAAGAAGTAAAAAGAAAGTCTCATTCTCTTGTTATGCATGCATTTATACTACATATAGAAAGACGTCAGGTGTATGGGGAGGATCCCTATACACTCGAAGCTGTTAGTAAAGCGCATGCAAACGCACTTGCAGATATGGATGCTAAGCTCTCTTCTCTTGCTGCAGATATAGCCAGAGACGAAGAGTATTACGCCCCAGCTGTATCGACAGCTGAGCTGCCTCTCCCCTTTCTCCCCCTTAATGGAGAAACAGAGAAACACACACAGCTCGTGCAGGAGACAATACACAACGTGTTGCAGCTGAGGAAACCAAAGAGAAAAGGAGACAAAAGCAGCAACAAACATACACACTAAACGCATGCATGCATACGCATGCATGCATGCATGCATGCATGCATATACACAGAATGCATGCAGCAGCAACAGCAGATATAACAGCAGCAA
>NW_013572440.1:913-1160 GCF_000499745.2 Eimeria mitis
ACGCATGCATGCATGCATGCATGCATATACACAGAATGCATGCAGCAGCAACAGCAGATATAACAGCAGCAACTGCAGCAGATACAGCTACAACTCACGCTGCTGCAGTTCCTGCGGTGACAATAATTGCTGCGGCAGAAGTTGCTGCCGCTCCTGCTGCTGCTGCTGCTGCTGCAACTGCTGCAGCTGGAGACAAAGACGGAGACACTGGGCTGCCGAAGCAGACACTGAGGAGACAGGAGACAGC
>NW_013572440.1:1260-3269 GCF_000499745.2 Eimeria mitis
TCTCCCACAGCAGCAGCAGCAGCAGCAGCAGGTGCTGCTGCTGCTGCTGCTGCTGCTGCAGCTGGAGACAAAGACGGAGACACTGGGCTGCCGAAGCAGACACTGAGGAGACAGGAGACAGCGGCCTTCATCTCATTATGCTTGTGTATGCATGTGCCCCCCATGCATACTGTTTTGTGTTTTTATATTTATATTTATATATATATCTATATATATATTTACGTATGTATGTAAGTATATACATACTTAAATATATAGATATAAATATGTGTTTGTATTTATATTTATATATATATATCTATATATATATCTCTATATATATATATCTATATATTTACGTATGTATGTAAGTATATACATACTCAAATATATAGATATATATATGTGTTTATGTGTATATCTCTATATATCTATATATTTACGTATGTATGTAAGTATATACATACTTAAATATATAGATATATATATGTGTTTTTATTTATATTTATATATATATATCTCCCTCTATATATATATAATGTGATTTATATATATACATAAGTGTATAAATAAAATAATAAAATAATAAATGTATCTATCTATATGTATACATGCATATATAAGGAGGATTGCTGTTAGCATCCCCAGCAGCAGCAAGAGCAGCGGCAAGACAGCAACAAGCTGTCTTCATTGGCCGCTGCTGCATCTGCTGTTTGTTTTTTGTTGTTTGTGTTCTTGCCGCTCTCCCTCGGGTTTCTGTCTCCTTTCTCCATGTGTATAGGGAGCTATACCTGTGCATGCTTGCGGTGTATCTACAGTCAAAGCTGTACAATGCAGCTCACATAACAACACACACTTATCGAAAACACTTTTACTTCGTCTTTATAGACGGACTCTACCCCCAGTACCTCAACACAGCTAGCTAGCTAGCTAGCTAGCTAGCTAGCTAGCTAGCTAGCCAACACAGTACTAGCGATAGCGGGGCCTCAGCAAAGAAGATGTAGTCGCCGGTGCAAATGCTCCTTCCTGGGCCTCAACCGTAGCTAGTCGTTCGCACACAACGGGCTAGCTAGCTAGCTAGCTAGCTAGCTGGCTAGCTGGCTAGCTAGCCAGCTAGCTATAGAGCTTGCTAATATTCAGTTGTAGGGGGGGGACGTCAGCAGAGGATGTTGACACTGCAATAGAATGGCTGCAGGCTAATAACTCTGTCTCTGTCTGTGTCTCTATATATCTGTCTCTCGGGCTTTGCCTGTATATATATATATATATATATATATATATATATATATATATATATATATGTATATATATATGTATATTTATATATATAGAAACGAACATGTGTAGCACCTGCCCCCATCAGATAGCTGCTGTTGCGTGCGCTGCATCTGTTGGCACATGCATTGACTTGCTTCGGTGCCTCAGCGTCTCAACATATCGCTAGCTAGCTAGCTGACTCGCCGTAGCTAGCTAGCTAGCTAGCTAGCTAAGGAACTTGTGTGTGAGAGACAGACAAATACAGAAGCAAACCGAGACACATACAGAAAGAGAGAAAGAGAGACAGAGCGAGACAGACAGAGACAGATGCAGGCAATGGGAGATATAAACAAACAGAAATAGGTAGAGATGGAGGAGCAGCTGTTGAGGGTTTAGGGTTTAGAATGTCGGTGAGGTTTTTTTTTTTTTTTTGGCGTCAGCCAGCCCCACAGCAGCGTGTGCATGCATATAAGCAGCTAGCTGGCTAGCTACTAGGTCAAAGTGGCTAGCTAGCTAGCCACAGCTAGCCATATCTGGGTACAGACCGCGAGCAGCACAACACCTGCAGCACCGCAGCAGCAGCAGCTCCGCCTGTCTGCCTTCTACAGCCTCAGCGAAAGGGTTTATAAAAAACAAAAAACAACAAACACATCCTCCTCCCCCTCTGCTTTTGTTTTCTATGACCCTCGCAGCAGAAGCGGGTGCAGCGCTGGGGGGCCCCTGTGGGGGCCCCCCCCCAGGGCTGGGGCCCCCCAAGCCTGCTTGTTTGTCTT
>NW_013572440.1:3369-3623 GCF_000499745.2 Eimeria mitis
CCCCCCTCTGCTTTTGTTTTCTAAGACCCTCGCAGCAGAAGCGGGCGCAGCGCTGGGGGGCCCCTGTGGGGGCCCCCCCCCAGGGCTGGGGCCCCCCAAGCCTGCTTGTTTGTCTTTTTTTCTTTGTTTGCTTCATCTCCTTTCCTTCACTGCAACATATTTGTAGAAAGTTGATAAAAGAAAGAGAAAGAAGACGTGAAAACCCCAAACCCTAAACCCTAAACCCTAAACCCTCGCTCGTGTACGCAGCATGG
>NW_013572440.1:3723-5409 GCF_000499745.2 Eimeria mitis
TTTGTTTGTTTCATCTCCTTTCCTTCACAGCAACATATTTGTAGAAAGTTGATAAAAGAAGAAGAAAGAAGACGTGAAAACCCCAAACCCTAAACCCTAAACCCTAAACCCTCGCTCGTGTACGCAGCATGGCGTGGGGGCCCCCCTCGTTCGAGAGCAGGGGAGGGGCCCCCTCCTCCAGGGGCCCCCAGGGGCCCCCTGCTTCTTCTTCTGCTACTGATGCTGTTAGAAAGGACTATAAAAGTGAAAGCGCAGTGGCGCTGCATGAGGTGAGCTCGCTGCCAGCCGGGCGTGAGGTGTACGTACAGGTCGGCGGTATCTTCCTGCTTGCTGATGCAGCAACAGCTAAGAAAAGAATTACAAAGCAGCAACAGCAGCAGCAGCAGCAGCAGCAAGAGAAGCAACAGTAACGGAACTGCTGGATACAGAGGCAGGCAGCAGCAGCAGCCCCTGCAGCAGCATCACCTGCAACAGCAGCAGCTGCAGCAGCAGCACCTGCAACAGCAGCAACTGCAGCAGCAGCAATTGCAGCAGTACCCACGGCAGCAGTCGTACACAGAACAGCAACAACTGCGTTGTTTGCACCCGCAGCAGCAGCATTAGCAGCAGCAGCACGGGCAGCAGCAGCCGCAGCAACTGCAACACCATCAACTGCAACACTAGCAGAGCAGCAACCGCAGCAGCACCAACAGCAGCAGCAGCTGCTGCCCCAACAAGCGTTGTTGTTGCTGGCAGCAGCGGCAGCAGCAGCAGCAGCTTCTGCTGCATTCCCAGGTATGAAGACCAGCTGCTCCTGCAGCGCTGCCGGGGAATCCCTGCCGGCATAGCTAGCTGGCCGCTAGCCGCCAGCTGGCTAGCCAGTTAGCTAGCCAGCAGGCAGCCATCCAGCTAGCTAGCTAGCTAGCTAGCTAGCTAGCTAGCTAGCTAGCCACCAGATAGCTAGCTGACAACCACTTCAGGTGCAGCGGAGCGAAGCTGCTGCTGCGCCGCAGTTTTGTTCAAATGTTTTTTTTGTGGTCTGGTTTAGATACATGTCAGTAGCTAGCTAGCCATCGAGCTAGCCACTCAGCCAGCCGTCTACCGCGCCAGCTAGCTAGCTAGCTAGTTACTCATCTAGCTACCCCTCTAGCTAGCCATCTACCTAGCCCCATGCCTGATTGGCTAGCCAGCTAGCTGGGGAGAAATCTAGCAAGTCATCTAGCTAGCCACCTGGCTAGCCACCTAGCTAGCTAGCTGGTCTTCCCTCTAGCTAGCCATATAGCTAGCTAGCTGTGCACATCAACAGAGGCAGTTAGCCCTATATGCTCAACCGAGCAGCAAGGTTGACGCCTAAGCAAAGCTGCTGCAGCACCAGCCACGCCAGTAGCAGCAGTTACTGCTGCTGCGCCTGCGGCGTGTTGCGGGTACCAGCCAGCTAGCTAGCTGGCTAGCTAGCTAGCTAGCTAGCTGCTGTGGAGGTGCCATATGCGGCAGTGCTATATGCTCTACTCGAGCGGGTCCGAGGCCCTCGCCTTCGTCCAGATGCTCTTGCTGTCTCCTGCTGCACCTGCTGCAGCAGCAGCAGCAGGAGCAGCAGCAGACACTGGTGTGGTCCCTGCTGAGAGGCCCCCGGCTGCAGCGCCAAATGTAGAGGTACTGCCCAACTGTCCCCACCCTCCAAACCCCTGCTGCTGCTGCTGCTGCTGC
>NW_013572441.1:0-705 GCF_000499745.2 Eimeria mitis
TATATATATATATATATATATATATATATATATATATATATATATATATATCTGTGTGTGTTTTCAGCTATCTCGTCGTTCTTTTTCTCCGCCATTGCCTTCTGTATTTTCTAGCGGCTGTGTGAAGACGATAAGCGTGGAGAGTGAAGCTTTATTAAATAAAACAGATAAAGAGATGAATTCTCCTTTTTCTTTATCTGCTAGCGATGCATCTATACTAAGAAATTTATTTCCTAATACAATAGATACTCCATTTATAAAGGTTATATCTGCAGCAGCATCTGCAGCAGAAGAAATAAATATAAATAAACAACAACCCCTACATATTGGTGTTGTTCTTAGTGGGGGTCAAGCAGCAGGAGGCCACAATGTTATATGTGGTGTATATGATTATATAAATAAAATAAACCCACATTCTATTCTATATGGGTTTCTTGGGGGACCCCATGGGGTGTATACAGGGCAATATAAAACACTAACAAAAGATATCA
Source organism: Eimeria mitis (assembly GCF_000499745.2). Lineage (NCBI taxonomy): Eukaryota > Apicomplexa > Conoidasida > Eucoccidiorida > Eimeriidae > Eimeria > Eimeria mitis. The sequence continues at coordinate 492 of NW_013572441.1, forward strand.
TCGATAAATACAGAAATATGGGCGGCTTCGATATGATTAAAAGCGGCAGACATAAAATAGAAACAGATGCTCACAAACAAGCTTCTCTTGAGGTATTTTTTTATTTATTTTTTTATTTATTTTTTTTTTTATATTATTTTTATGTATTATAATTTATATATATATATATATATATATATATATATATATATATATATATATATATATATATATA
>NW_013572441.1:719-1019 GCF_000499745.2 Eimeria mitis
ATTTGAATTAGTTTTTGTTTTCTTCTGTTTCTGTCTGTTTCTCCCTCATTTATTCTTTTTTTGTTTGGTTATTTATATTTATATTTACATTTATATTTACATATCTATTGATATTATTATTTATATTAATATATATTATTTTATATTTGTTTAGGTATGCAAGAAACTGAAGCTAGACGGTTTGGTGGTGATAGGTGGCGACTCCTCGACCACGAACGTGTATTATATCTTTCTATTTCTCTCGTTCTATATATATATATATATATATATATATATATATATAAATATTAATTTATATTA
>NW_013572441.1:1062-1386 GCF_000499745.2 Eimeria mitis
TATGTTTAGGTATGCAAGAAGCTGAAGCTAGACGGTTTGGTGGTGATAGGTGGGGACGACTCGAACACGAACGCAGCAATTCTTGCTGAGTATTTCAAAAGCCATGGAAGTTCAACTCGCGTCATCGGCTGCCCGAAAACAATCGATGGAGACCTGAAAAATTATTTTGTTGAAATTTCTTTTGGCTTTGATACTGCTTGTCGATCTTATTCTTGTTCTATTGGAAACCTTATGATGCAAACTCTTACACAAAGTAAGGATATTTATATATATATATATATATATATATATATATATATATATATATATATATATATATATATA
>NW_013572441.1:1486-1824 GCF_000499745.2 Eimeria mitis
TTATTTTTATATTTATTTATATATATATATATATATATATATATTTTAGTGTTTGTTTTTTTATTTGCTCACCTCTGTTTCTTTCTTTTTATCCTCTTGCCTTATCTCTTTATTCTCTCATTGGATTGATCGTACACTCCATGTAAATCACATGAAAGCAGCAGAGAAGATGAAGGATAGTGTTGAAGCAAAGAGTGACAGACAGAAAGAAGAAAAAGAAAAAAAAGTGGCTGTGTTGGGGTGTACACGCTCCTTAAACTCTTAGGGGGAATATCGAGGCATAGGCGGGGGAGGCGAAATATATTTTTCTTTTTTTTGTTTTTTTTTTTTTTTTTTTT
>NW_013572441.1:1878-3877 GCF_000499745.2 Eimeria mitis
CTCGTCTGTTTACAACTTGTCTCAATCTTATTTTTCCTTTTTTTTTCTGGTTTTTTTTTTCCTTTGCTTTCGCTGTTTTCTTTCTTTGTGTTCATCGCATGCTTTCTCTAGTTCCACTGTGTTCTCTTTGTTTTTTTCTTTTTTTTCTTCAGGGGACGTGTATCAGTTTGTGCGGCTGATGGGTCGCAGTGCTTCTCTGCTTACGTTGGAATGCTCTCTGCGCTGTCACCCGAATATGACGTTTGTGGGTGAAGAAGTTCAAGCAAAGAAACAATCGTTGAAGCAGCTGGTCGCGATGACAGCTGATCTCGTAGAAACCCGTGCGAAACTTGGAAAGCTGTACGGTGTGATCCTGCTGCCGGAGGGTCTTATAGAATTCATACCCGAGGTCGGTTTTCAGCGGAATCAAGACGTATATTCGTGAATCCAGCGGATATATAATTAATAAATATATTTTAAAATATTTTTGAGAGAAAAAACGCGATTTTTATTCATGAAAAACACCGAGTTTCGCCTGATTTCGCGTGCGCTTGCGCGCGTGCGTTCACGTTTCGGGTGTATGTACAGGTCGGAGTACTGATTCAAGAAATAAACAATATTGTTGCTGCTGGTGAATTTGATAGATCCAAGCTTACTCCTGCTAGCAGAGAAGTTTTAGATATGTTGCCGACGCACACACAGCAGCAGCTTCTCCTCGATCGCGACCCCCATGGAAACGTTCAGGTTAGGTTTCTCTCTCTGCTGTTCAGTTTTGTTTTTTTCTGGTTTCTGTATGAGTGGTTTCTGCTGTATTGCAAATTCTGGAACGAGTTGCTGCTGTCAGCTGTTTATTTATTTTATTTATTTTATTTATTTTATTTATTTTATTTATTTTATTTACTTTATTTATTTTATTTTATTTATTTTAACAAAAAAAAAAACGGATCTCTTTGTGTACTGATATGTTGTGCTTTCCTCCATATATTGAATTCAATGCACCCATACGCAGAGTCATCTTCTTATGTAAAACGAAAAAAACAAAGCTTCATATTAATATGCAAAATTAGATTATATTAAAACAAAGAAAGTATTATATTTCATCATATATTTCATCGTATTGTTTCAGTCGTTTTAATAAGTTTAGTGCGGTGATTCTATGCCGTTTTCTTTTTTCTGGTTTGTAGCTGAAGGTGAGCAGACACCGGAACGAGTTGCTGCTGTCAGCTGTGTCTATTTATTTTATTTATTTTATTTATTTTATTTATTTTATTTATTTTATTTATTTTATTTTATTTATTTTTAGGTCGCTTTGATTCATACTGAGCAGTTGCTGTTGGAGATGACAACCGAAGAACTCAAAAGAAGAGGATTCAAGCATCCCTTCAACGGCCGTTGCACATACCTGGGGTACGCATATCTGTTTTTTTATCTTTCTTTCTTTCTCTCTCTCTCTCTCTCTCTTTCTGTCTGTTTGTCTGTATCTCTTTCTCTTTTTTTCTCTATATATGTCTGTCTACAAACCGCAGCAACCCTGCAGCAGCAGCAGCAGCAGCAGCAGCAGCAGCATCATTTGTATAGATAGAACACCTTATTCATGCTTTCACGTGTACATACACCTCACTAAATTATATATTTATAATATTTAATTTATTTTTATTTTTTTTTTTGTTTCAGCTACGAAGGCCGCAGCGGCTTCCCCAGCGACTTCGATTCAATATACTGCTACGCCCTCGGCAATGTAGCTGGCGCTCTGATACAGAACAACGTAAGAAACAATAAAAGTTTTTTTCTCTCTTTTTCTCTCTTTTTCTTTCTTTTTCTTTCTTTTTCTTTCTTTTTCTTTCTTTTTATTTTGTTGTATTTGTTTATATTTGCTTGTTTCTACTTGTTTTATTTCATTTCGATTTGTTTGTGTTACTTAGTTGGTTTTTTAGGGTTTTTGTTTTTATACTGCTGTTGCTGCTGCTGTTGCTGCTGCTGCTGCTGCTGCTGCTGCTGCTGCTGCTGCTGCTGCTGCTGT
>NW_013572441.1:4771-5317 GCF_000499745.2 Eimeria mitis
CCATAAAGAAAGAGAAGAAAGATATAAAAAAAATAAATAAAACAAAACAAAAAAAAACAAAAAAAAAGGAAATATAGAGTATATAAACGACAAATTAAAAAAAAAAACAAAAAAATAAAAACAAAAAAAAACAAAACAACAAACAGAAGTGACAAAAGGAGACAGCCGCAGGAACAAGAAATAAACAAATAAATAGATAAATAAATAAATAAACAAAAAAATAAATAAATAAATAAATAAAAGAAACAAAAAAAAACAAAAAAAGAAAATAAAAAAATAAATATAATTAATAAAAAACAACCAAGAGGGTCCTCCACAGCCTTAGCAGCACATCAGCAGCATCAGCAGCAGCAGCAACAACAGCAGCAGCAGCAGAGCAGCAGAAGCAACAGCAGCAGCAGCAGCAGCACCAACAGCTAGCTAGGCTGCCACTGCAGCGCAGAGACCATCTAAGCAGAAACTCTACAGAGGCCAGTGGTTTAGGGTTTAGGGTTTAGGGTCTAGGGTTTAGGGTTTAGGGTTTAGGGTTTAGGGTTTAGGGTTTGT
>NW_013572442.1:0-342 GCF_000499745.2 Eimeria mitis
TATATATATATATATATATATGTATAGGTCCTTACGTTGCCCGTTTGGTTAAGTAAGGAACGCCATTGATATTTTCATCGAAACCTCCAAAAGAATCTCTATTTTTGTTTGTTTGTCTTTTTTTTATTTCTTTATATTCTACGCTGTCTCTATATAATATATTATGTGCCACCAGAGGTACGTGGCCCCCATAGCCAGAGGGGAAATCGCTTTTTATACAGATTTCTAGCTGAAAAAACAGAAAAAATAGTTTATTTATTTTATTTATTTATTTATTTTTATTTTTTTATTTATTTTTTTCTTTTTTGGTCCAGTTTTGCTGCTTTTTTCGTCGTTTTTTAT
>NW_013572442.1:447-612 GCF_000499745.2 Eimeria mitis
CTGTTATATTGTTGTTGTTATTTGTTGTTAATTTATTTTTTAAATTAAATATTTTAAATATTATAAATTATATTTATTTTTATTTATTTTTATTTTATTTATTTTTATTTTATTTATTTTTATTTATACACCAACAACACTCACCCCCTTACTCATATCGTGATA
>NW_013572442.1:712-2457 GCF_000499745.2 Eimeria mitis
GTGTTATATTGTTGTTGTTATTTGTTCTTAATTTATTATTTAAATTAAATATTTTAAATATTATAAATTATATTTAATTTTATTTATATTTATTTATATTTATTTTTATTTTATTTATTTTTATTTATACACCAACAACACTCACCCCCTTACTCATATCGTGATAGGATGTGCGGTGCATATTAGGGTCTATCTTCCTCTGCAGCCTGCTTCTATTTGCGGTCATAAACTGCTCCATTTTAAATAAAAAATATAAAAATAAAGTAAAAATATTAAATAAAAAATAAAAATTAAAAAAAAAACGAAAAATTTATCTTTTTTTATACACAAATGTGAACACAGAGCGACACCGGGCGTCGCCTCAGCTGTACATACACCCCAACACAGCAACAAAAAAAAAACGAAAAAAGATGAAATAGTTAATTTAAAAAGATAATATAAATATATTTTTGTTTTTTATTTTATTTTTTATTTATTTTTTTATTTTATTGCCTCATATCTTCTTACGGCTGCATGCACGGGGCTGGCGTGCATGCGCCCATACTCAACATTTATACATATTTTTTTTATTTTTTTTATTTTTGTTTTTTATTTTATTTATTATTTTTATTTATTTATTTGTTTGTTGTTTCTCTATTACTTATTTATTTAATACACCTATATCTATCTTTTTTTTTTTTTTGCTTGTATTTTATATATTTGTTTTTTCTCTTATATTTTATTTATTTATTCAGTTCTATTATATTTTATTTATTTATTATCTCTATTTAATTTATTTATTTATATATTTTTTTTTAATTTATTTTTAATAATTATTATATTGTATACATATTCATATTATATTTTACCTATATATTACATATATATATATATATATATATATATATATATATATGTATATCTATATATATATATATCTATATATATATATATATATCTATATCTATATATATATTTTATTTATTTATTTATTTTTTATTTTTTAATATAAAAATAAAGGGGCCCGTTTCTCTGCTAGCGCATGCAGATGCAGGAGACAGCTGTCTCCTTTTCTGTCTCCTTTTCTGTCTCCTTTCTTTTTTCTCTTTCTTTTGTCTTTTTTATCTGTCTCCTTTTATCTGTTTCTTTTTCTCTTTCTGTTTCTGTCTCCTTTTTTTTTTCTTTCTTTTTCTGTCTCTTTCTTCTCTCTGTTTCTTTTCTCTGTCTCCTTTTTTGTCTCTCTGTATAAGAGGAGACCCCTCTCTAACAAGTACCCTATACACCACGTGACGCAGCAGCAGCAGCAGCAGCAGCAGAGACAAACCCGCTCTTTTAAGCCACGGCATCAAAAAAAATAAAAATGAAAAAAAACAAAAAAATAATAAATAAATAAAATAAAATAAAATAAATTATTTAATTAACTAAAATAAAATAAATTAATTAATTAAAATAAATAAAATAAATAAATAAATAAACTTCTCTCTCTCCCTAAAGCTAACTAGCGAAGGCTCACACACAAACACGTCACAGCTGCCTGCACCGCAGCTAGCTAGCTGCTGCACCGCAGCTAGCTAGCTGCTGCAGCACAGCTAGCTAGCTGCTGCAGCACAGCTAGCTAGCTGCAACACGGCTAGCTAGCTGCTGCAGCAGAGCTAGCTAGCTGCTGCAACACAGCTAGCTAGCTGCAGCTCACAGCTGGCTAGTTGCAACACAGCTAGCTAGCTGAAGAACACAGCTAGCTAGCTGCAACACAGCTAGCTAGCTGC
>NW_013572442.1:2557-4721 GCF_000499745.2 Eimeria mitis
ACACGGCTAGCTAGCTGCTGCAGCAGAGCTAGCTAGCTGCTGCAACACAGCTAGCTAGCTGCANCACAGCTAGCTAGCTGCAACACAGCTAGCTAGCTGCGGCTCAGAGCTGGCTAGCTGCAACACAGCTGGCTAGCTGCTGCAAGCTAGACAGCTGCAGCATAACCAGCTGCATGCAACGCCGCTAGCTAGCTGCAGCATAGCTAGCTAGCTGCAACACAGCTAGCTAGCCGCAGCACACAGCTGGCTAGCTGCGACACAGCTAGCTAGCTGCGACACAGCTAGCTAGCTGCAGTACACCTGGCTAGCTACAGCAAGCTAGATAGCTGCAGCATAACAAGCTAGCAGCAACACGCAGCTAGCTAGCAGCAGCAGACAGCTAGCTAGCTGCAGCAGACAGCTAGCTAGCAGCAGCACGCAGCTAGCTAGCTGCAGCAAGGAGACAAAAAGCTATACAAACGCAGAGGTACAGACAGAGAAAGAAAAGAAAAATAAATAGGAGACATATGATAAAAAGAAATAAAATAAATAAATAAATAAATAAATAAAAAATAAAAAATAAATAAAAAAATAATATTTTGTTTGTTTCTGTTATTTAATTATTCAGAAAGGTGCATAGACACCTCAATAAGTAAAGAGATAGAGACAGAAAGAAAAGAGAGAAACAAAAAAAAAAAAAAAAAAAAAAAAAAANAAAAAAAAAAAAAAAAAAAAAAAAAAAAAAAAAAAAACAAAAGGAGACAGAGATAAAGAGACAAATAAAGAAAAAATATTATACACACAGATACAAAAGGAGACAGAAAGAAATAAATAAAGAGACAGAAAAAAATAAATAAAGAGAGACAGAAAAAAACAAATAAAGAGAGACAGAAAGAGACAAATAAAGAGATAAAGAGAAACAAATAAAGAGAGATAGAAAGAAAAAAAAAGGAGACAGAAAGAAATAAAAAGGAGACAGAAATAAATAAATAAAGAGACAAACAGAAACAAATAAAGAAACAGAAAGAAACAAAAAGAAACAAAAAGGAGACAGAAAGGAGACAGAAAGGAGACAAAAAGGAAACAAAAAGAAACAAAAAGAAATAAATAAAGAGACAGAAACAAACAAAAAGGAGACAGAAAAAAACAAATAAAGAGACAGAGAGGAGACAGAAAGAAATAAATAAAGAGACAGAAAGGAGACAAAAAGAAACAAAAAGGAGACAAAAAGAAACAAAAAGGAGACAAAAAGAAACAAATAAAGAGACAGAAAGAAACAAAAAGGAGACAGAAAGGAGACAGAAAGGAGACAGACAGAAAACAATAAAGAGACAGAAAGAGACAAAAAGGAGACAAAAAGGAGACAGAAAGGAGACAAAAAGAGACAAAAAGGAGACAGAAAGAGACAAAAAGGAGACAAAAAAAACTTTGTGTATAGAAGGCCCCCCTAGCAGCAGGAGAGCGGAGGTGGTCTGTTGTTATTGGTGGTGTTGCTGCTGCTGCTGCTGCTGCTGCTGCTGCTGCTGCTGCTGCTGCTGCTGCTGCTGTTGTTGTTGTTAATATTTGTATTTATATTTAATATATTAATTAATTAATTAATTAATTAATTATTTTTATTTTATTTAGTTTGTTTTTCGGCTTCTGCTGCTGCTGCTGCTGCTACCGCTACTACTACTGCTGCTGCTGCTGCTGCTGCTGCTGCTGCTGCTGCTGCTGCAGACAGACTGAGCTGCGCATACACCCCACGAGCAGCAGCAGCTATATATATTGAGGTGTATGCATATACACCCCAGCAGCAGAGCCTCACCAGTGGTGTATATCTGCTGCAGCATATCGCTGCAGCAGCAGCAACAGCAACAGCAGCAGCAGCAGCAGCAGCAGCAGCAGCAGCAGCAGCAGCAGGTGGTCGGGTTGTGCTGCGGTGGTGGAGCCCAAGGGGGGCTATATATAATAAAAAAAAAAAATAAAAAAAATAAAAAATAAATAAATATATTATTTATTTTTGTTATTTATTTATTTATAAAGGTGCATATACAGCTCAAAAATACAGCAGCAGCAGTGGCAGTGGCAGTGGCAGCGGCAGCAGCGGCAGCGGCAGCGGCAGCAGCAGCAGCAATAACAGTAACAGCAGCAGCAACACCAGCAGCAGCAACACCAGCAGCAGCAGCAGCAGCAGCAGCAGCAG
>NW_013572442.1:4977-5225 GCF_000499745.2 Eimeria mitis
ATATATATATATATATATATATATATATATATATATATATATATATATATATATATATATATATACCTGCCTATACACCCGGGTATATATAGAGCTGCCTATACACCTGAAAACAAAACCCTTGTCAATACATTTGTCTATACACCGCAACAGCGAGCTCCCTATACACCCCAATATATATATAGATATATACATATATATATATATATATATATATATACATATATATATATAGATATATATACATA
>NW_013572443.1:979-1388 GCF_000499745.2 Eimeria mitis
GGGATTTTCTTTTTTTTTTATTTATTTTCTTTGTTGGTGCATGATATAGAAAGACAAACAAAAACAACAAACTCCTTTCTTTCTATTTCTTTTTTTTATTTCTTTTAATTATCTTAATTCTTCTTTTTTTTTCTTTTTTTTTCTTTTTTTCTTTTTTCTGTTTCTTCTTTTATTTTATTATCTCATCAGCTGCTGCTGCTGCTGCTGCTGCTAGTGCTACTTCTGCTGCTGCTACTGCTGCTGCCGCTACTACTGCATCTGCTGCAGCAGCAGCAGCAGCAGCAGCCGCTGCTGCTGCTGCTGCTTGAGCGTAGACAATGTCGAGTGTACGTCCAGCAGTTTATGGAGATAGACAAAAAAAGAAAAAAGAAAAAAAAAGAAAAAAAAAGAAAAAAAAAAAAAAAAAAAA
>NW_013572443.1:1494-3116 GCF_000499745.2 Eimeria mitis
AAACAAAACAACAAAACAAGTATTAATTTATTTATTTATATTTACATTTTATTTATTTATATTTTATTTATTTATATTTTATTTATTTATATTTTACTTTATTTATTTTATTTATTTATAATCAATTCTATTTATTTATATTTAATATATTTATATGAATACATAAACTAATCACTTTATATTTATTTATACTAATAATAAAAATAAATAAATAAAAAATAAAAAAATAAATAAAAATAAATAAAAATAAATAAAAATAAATAAATAAATAAAATACAACTAGGGGGGTCAACGCGAGCACCGCCGTAGATGAAGACGATACACTCCTTCTTCTTCTCTTTTTTCTTTTTTTTGTTTTATTTCTTTTTCTTTTTCTTTTTTTTCTTTTTCTTTTTCTTCTTTTTCTTCTTTTTCTTTTTCATTTGTTATTTCTTTTTGTTTTTTTTGTTTTTCTTTTTCGTTTTCTTTTTGCGTTTGGTTTTGTTTTCTTTCTTCTTCTTCCTTCTCCTCCCTTCCTGTTTCTTTTTCTTTTTCTTCTTTTTCTCTTTCTTCTGTCTCTTCTTCTTTTTCTCCTTTTTCTGTTTCTTTTTCTTTTTCTTTTTCTTTTTCTGTTTCTTCTTCTTCTGTCTCTTCTTCTTCTTCTTCTTCTGTCTCTTCTTCTGTTTCTTTTTCTTCTTCTTCTTCTTCTTCTGTTTCTTCTTGTTCTGTTTCTTTTTCTTTTTCTGTTTCTTCTTCTTTTGTTTTTTCTTTTTGTGTATTTTTTTCTTTTTCTTTTTCTTTTATTTCTGTTGTGTTTTCTTCTTTTTCATGGATCTCTTTTTTTTGTGTTTTTTCTTTTTCTTCTTTTTTATTACTTTCCATAAACTCTTTATAATTTACATTATAATCTGTTTTATTATTTATATTTTTATTTTTATTTTTATTTATATTATTATTTTTATTTTTTTCTTCTGCTGCAACTACACTATCAGGAGATAACATAGAACTCCACGCACTGCTCAGCATCAACGCCTTCGGCATCAGCGCCCCTAAAAAAACAAAAAAAAAATAAAAATAAATAAAATAAAAACAATAAAAAAATAAAATATATAAAAAAAAAAGATATATGCTTGGCTTACTTCTTGCGTCAATTGTAGGGAGAGTTGAATCGTCTTTATCTGCTGCTAGCTCTTCTGATCGTGAGTGACGGAGAGCTTCTGCTGCTGCTGCTACTGCTGCTGCTGCTGCTGCTGCTGCTGCTGCTGCTGGTGCTGCTGCTGCTACTGCTGCTGCTGCTTCATCTGCTGCTCCATATCCTCCTCGCCAGACTGCTCTCTCAGAAGGAGAGCATTGCGCAGGGGCTATACACAAACAAAAAAAAAAGAAAAAAAACAAAAATACTGAAACAACAAAAAATAAATTAAAATAAAAGAAAACGAAACAAGTCAGTCCGTGAATAAGAAACGACGATACACATATAAATAAATAAACAAGTAAAACATTTAAATCCTTTTTTATTTCTTTTTATTTATTTATTTATTTATTTATTAATTTATTTGTTTGTTCTGCGGTGTACATACACCCCAAATACAGCATCGAGGCACCGACCGGTCCAGTGGTGCGTCGGTTCATCGGGGGGGGGG
>NW_013572443.1:3158-3524 GCF_000499745.2 Eimeria mitis
AAAATAAATTAAAAAAATAAAATAATAATTAAAATATAATTAAAACGAGCTGTCTATACACCTCAATAGACCCACCGCGGCACTCTGCACCACAGACGACGACCCCCAGTGCAGCGCACGCAGCCAGCACGGTTTTTCTTCTATAAAATATCATTTTATTTGTTTTTATTAAATTATTTTAAAATAAAACACAAAATAATAAACTAAAAACACAAAAAACATTCATTTTAGTGCAAAAAAGAAACAAAACGCATACTGGGCGGCTACCCCACCGAGCAGGGGCAGAGCAGCGAAGGACCACCAGCAGCAGCAGCAGCAGCAGCAGCAGCAACAGCAGCAGCAGCAGCAGCAGCAGCAGCAGCAGCA